>NC_140988.1:231432038-231586401 GCF_052327205.1 Somniosus microcephalus
CCAATCTCTCTCTCTCTCTCTCACTCCCAGTCTCCTCTCTCTCTCTCCTCTCTCACATTCCCAGTCTCTCTCTCTCTCACTCCCAGTCTTCTCTCCCTCTCACTCCCGGTCTCTCTCTCATCTCACTCCCACTCTCTCTCTCTCTCTCTCTCACACTCCCAATCTCACTCTCTCACACTCCCAGTCTCTCTCTCACACTCCCAATCTCTCTCTCAAACTCCCAGTCTCTCTCTCTCTCACACTCCCAGTCTCTCTCTCACACTCCCAATCTCTCTCTCTCTCACACTCCAATCTCTCTCTCCTCACACTCCCAATCTCTCTCTCTCTCACACTCCCAATCTCTCTCTCTCTCACACTCCCAATCTCTCTCTCTCTCAGACTCCCAATTCAATTCCAATTCAAATGCTTTATTGGCATGAAAGTTTACAGAGAACCATATTGCCAAAGCTTACATAGCAAAAAGGTACAGTTTTCCAACATTCTGTAGGTGTCAATCGATTTGACATTTGTTGGGTACATACAATATTACTTTTAAACAATATTAATTTTAAACAGTCTTTGTACTTCATTTGGTACGTTCAATATTAATTTTAAACAGTCTTAATTTTAAACAGTCCTCAGGTTGTGACATGCTGTTACATATTTGGCCCCAAGGTATGGTCTGTCTCCTTCTCCTAGGACTAATCTCAATTTTGACAGGTCATCCAATTCCTTGAAATCTGGGGTTGTTTGGCTTAGCTTGTTGAATAATATGTTCTTGATGTGTTGAATTTTTCGCATTTTAGGAGGAAATGCATTTCTGTTTCAACCTCGCCGGCCAGACATTGATCGCTTATTCTATTCTCTCTAGGCTGCCAGGATTTCTTGTATCTGCCTTTTTCAATTTCCAGTTGGTGGTCGCTTAGTCTGTACCTGGTGAGGGTCTGTCTCTGTTTTGTGTCTCTGATGGTCGTGAGGTAGTCCTGCCAGTTTATATTCTCTTTTTAGGGCCCGGTAACATTCTAATCTGCTTTGGCTTTCGGTTATTTTGTTCCAATGTTCCAGGTAGGTTTCTTTGCATTGTTTAATGATTTGGTTCACTCGGATTGGTGTTTGGGACGGCTGTGTTGGTCTGGGGCTGGTCAGGGTCCGGCTGAGTACTTAGTTTCAGTAGCAGCTGACTCAGGGGACTCTTTTCTGGGTTTAAGCTCTTGGGTCTGAAGGCTTTGAATTGAAGGGTGTCTGGGGAGCTAGATTTGAGGTGATTTAGGAAGTTAGTGCTCGTTTTTGGATGTTTATTATCAGTGGGTATCTGCCTAGTTCGGCTCTGCATGCATTTGTTGGCATTTTTCTTTGGGTGCGAAGGATGCTTCGGCAGAATTCTGCATGTAGGGCTTCTATTGTGTGTTTTTTCCCATTTAGTGTAAGCTTTGGTGATTTAGCGGGCCCCATACTTCACTACCATACAGTGCAATGGGCAGGATTATGCTGTCAAATATTTTGAGCCAGATTTTGATTGGGATTTGGATGTTGTAGAATTTTCTTTTTATTGCATATAGGGCTCTTCGGGCTTTTTCTTTTAGTGCATTCACTGCTATGCTGAAGCTCCCCGATGCTGTAATAGTTAGACCAAGGTAGGTGTAGCTCATAGTGTGTCCTATAGTGGTATCACTGAGGGTAAACTGGTATTTGTTTTCCTGACATCTGGGCCTTTTTTGAAAAATCATGATGTTGGTTTTCTTTAGATTTACTGTTAGAGCCCAATTTTGGCAGTATTTGTCGAGTAGGTCTAGTTGTTGCTGTAATCCCTGTTCTCTGACACTCCCAATCTCTCTCTCTCTCTCACTCCCAATCTCTCTCTCTCTCTCACACTCCCAATCTCTCTCTCTCTCACACTCCCAATCTCTCTCTCTCTCACACTCCCAATCTCTCTCTCTCTCACACTCCCAATCTCTCTCTCTCACACTCCCAATCTCTCTCTGTCTCACTCCCAGTCTCTCTCTCTCACACTCCCAGTCTCTCTCTCTCACACTCCCAATCTCTCTCTCTCTCTCACTCAATTCAATTTAATTCAATTCAAATCGCTTTATTGGCATGATAAGGTACATCTTATGTTGCCAAAGCATCAAGATACATTTATGGTTGAACACATAAACGCAGTTCTATTCATACAGTGTATAAACAGGTATATCCCTGAGTGTATAAATATACATTTGCATTATTTATATATACTCTTTTCTTAGGTTTACTGGTTGTCCCTCTGTTCATGGCAAGCTGTAACATAGTGTGCCGCCAGTGCTACACAGCTTCTCTCCTCCCCCAGTAGGTATGGGAGTTTTTGGTCGTCATTCAAATTTCTGAATTCAGGGCATATTTGTGAGAATTCTTGGTAGAAATTCTCCCTGATGCCCTGATATTTTCCACAGGCTGTGAGGAAGTGCATCTCTGTCTCCACTACTCCCTGACTGCAGTGAGAGCATATCCTATCCTCTCTTGGCAGCCTGGTCTGCCTGTGTCTGCCTTTTTCGATCGCTAGGCTATGTTCGCTAAGTCTGTACCTTGTCAAGCTTTTTCTCAGTTTGTTATCCTTTACCATGGTCAGGTACTCAGCCATGTTGTATTGTCTGTTTAGGGCCAAGTAGCAATTGAGTTTGCTTTGGGTTTTTGTTGTTTCTGCCCAATATGACAGGTATTTTTCCTTTTGTTTAGTGCTCTCACTCCCAATCTCTCTCTGACACTCCCAATCTCTCTCTCTCACACTCCCAATCTCTCTCTCTGACACTCCCAATCTCTCTCTCTCTCACACTCCCAATCTCTCTCTCTCTTACACTCCCAATCTCTCTCTCTCACAGTCCGAATCTCTCTCTCTCTCTCACACTCCCAATCTCTCTCTCTCTCACACTCCCAATCTCTCTCTCTCTCACACTCCCAATCTCTCTCTCTCACACTCCCAATCTCTCTCTCACACACTCCCAATCTCTCTCTCTCTCACTCCCAATCTTTCTCTGACACTCCCAATCTCTCTCTCTCTCACACTCCCAATCTCTCTCTCTCACACTCCCAATCTCTCTCTCTGACACTCCCAATCTCTCTCTCTCTCACACTCCCAATCTCTCTCTCGCTCACACTCCCAGTCTCTCTCTCTCACACACTCCCAATCTCTCTCTCTCTCACACACTCCCAATCTCTCTCTCTCTCACACTCCCAATCTCTCTCTCTCTCACACTCCCAATCTCTCTCTCTCACACTCCCAATCTCTCTCTCACACACTCCCAATCTCTCTCTCTCTCACTCCCAATCTTTCTCTGACACTCCCAATCTCTCTCTCTCTCTCACTCCCAATCTCTCTCTCTCACACTCCCAATCTCTCTCTCTCTCACACTCCCAATCTCTCTCTCTCACACTCCCAATCTCTTTCTCTCTCTCACACTCCCAATCTCTCTCTCTCTCACACTCCCAATCTCTCTCTCACACACTCCCAATCTCTCTCTCTCTCACACTCCCAATCTCTCTCTCTCACACTCCCAATCTCTCTCTCTCTCACACTCCCAATCTCTCTCTCACACTCCCAATCTCTCTCCTTCTCTCACACTCCCAATCTCTCTCTCTCTCTCACACACTCCCAATCTCTCTCTCTCACACTCCCAATCTCTCTCTCTCACACTCCCAATCTCTCTCTCTCTCTCACACTCCCAATCTCTCTCTCTCTCTCACACTCCCAATCTCTCTCTCTCTCACTCCCAATCTCTCTCTCTCACACTCCCAATCTCTCTCTCTCTCTCACACTCCCAATCTCTCTCTCTCACACTCCCAATCTCTCTCTCTCACACTCCCAATCTCTCTCTCTCACTCCCAATCTCTCTCTCTCACACTCCCAATCTCTCTCTCTCTCAAACACTCCCAATCTCTCTCTCTCTCTCACACTCCCAATCTCTCTCTCTCACACTCCCAATCTCTCTCTCTCACACTCCCAATCTCTCTCTCTCTCTCACACTCCCAATCTCTCTCTCTCTCACTCCCAATCTCTCTCTCTCACACTCCCAATCTCTCTCTCTCTCTCACACTCCCAATCTCTCTCTCTCACACTCCCAATCTCTCTCTCTCACTCCCAATCTCTCTCTCTCACACTCCCAATCTCTCTCTTTCTCACACACTCCCAATCTCTCTCTCTCTCTCACACTCCCAATCTCTCTCTCTCTCACACTCCCAGTCTCTCTCTCTCTCACACTCCCAATCTCTCTCTCTCTCTCACACTCCCAATCTCTCTCTCTCTCACACTCCCAGTCTCTCTCTCTCTCACTCCCAGTCTCTCTCTCTCTCTCTCACACTCCCAATCTCTGTCTCTCACACTCCCAATCTCTCCCTCTCTCACTCCCAATCTCTCTCTCACACTCCCAGTCTCTCTTTCTCACACTCCCAATCTCTCTCTCACACTCCGTCTCTCTCTCTCTCACACTCCCAATCTCTCTCTCTCTCACACTCCCAGTCTCTCTCTCACACTCCCAATCTCTCTCTCTCTCTCACTCCCAATCTCTCTCTCACACTCCCAATCTCTCTCTCTCTCTCACTCCCAATCTCTCTCTCACACTCCCAGTCTCTCTCTCTCACATTCCCAATCTCTCTCTCCAATTCCAATTCCAATTTCCAATTAAAATGCTTTATTGGCATGAAAGTTTACAGAGAACCATATTGCCAAAGCTTACATAGCAAAAAGGTACAGTTTTCCAACATTCTGTAGGTGTCAATCGATTTGACATTTGTTGGGTACATACAATATTACTTTTAAACAATATTAATTTTAAACAGTCTTTGTACTTCATTTGGTACGTTCAATATTAATTTTAAACAGTCTTAATTTTAAACAGTCCTCAGGTTGTGACATGTTGTTACATATTTGGCCCCAAGGTATGGTCTGTCTCCTTCTCCTAGGACTAATCTCAATTTTGACAGATCATCCAATTCCTTGAAATCTGGGGTTGTTTGGCTTAGCTTGTTGAATAATATGTTTCTTGATGTGTTGAATTTTTCGCATTTTAGGAGGAAATGCATTTCTGTTTCAACCTCGCCAGCCAGACATTGATCGCATATTCTATTCTCTCTAGGCTGCCAGGATTTCTTGTATCTGCCTTTTTCAATTTCCAGTTGGTGGTCGCTTAGTCTGTACCTGGTGAGGGTCTGTCTCTGTTTTGTGTCTCTGATGGTCGTGAGGTAGTCTGCCAGTTTATATTCTCTTTTTAGGGCCCGGTAACATTCTAATCTGCTTTGGCTTTCGGTTATTTTGTTCCAATGTTCCAGGTAGGTTTCTTTGCATTTTTTAATGATTTGGTTCACTCGGATTGGTGTTTGGGCGGCTGTGTTGGTCTGGGGCTGGTCAGGGTCCGGCTGAGTACTTAGTTTCTGTAGCAGCTGACTCAGGGGACTCTTTTCTGGGTTTAGCTCTTGGGTCTGAAAGGCTTTGAAATGAAGGGTGTCTGGGGAGCTAGATTTGAGGTGATTTAGGAAGTTTAGTGCTCGTTTTTGGATGTTTATTATCAGTGGGTATCTGCCTAGTTCGGCTCTGCATGCATTTGTTGGCGTTTTCCTTTGGGTGCGAAGGATGCTTCGGCAGAATTCTGCATGTAGGGCTTCTATTGTATGTTTTTCCCATTTAGTGTAGCTTTGGTGATTTAGCGGGCCCCATACTTCACTACCGTACAGTGCAATGGGCAGGATTATGCTGTCAAATATTTTGAGCCAGATTTTGATTGGGATTTGGATGTTGTAGAATTTTCTTTTTATTGCATATAGGGCTCTTCGGGCTTTTTCTTTTAGTGCATTCACTGCTATGCTGAAGCTCCCTGATGCTGTAATAGTTAGACCAAGGTAGGTGTAGCTCATAGTGTGTCCTATAGTGATATCACTGAGGGTAAACTGGTATTTGTTTTCCTGACATCTGGGCCTTTTTTGAAAAATCATGATGTTGGTTTTCTTTAGATTTACTGTTAGAGCCCAATTTTGGCAGTATTTGTCGAGTAGGTCTAGTTGTTGCTGTAATCCCTGTTCTGTGGGAGACAGCAGAACCAGGTCGTCCGCATAGAACAGGGATTTCACTTCTCCATCTAGGAGACGGAGACCTGGTGACTCGCTTTGCTCCAGCATGTCTGCTAATTCATTTATGTATATGTTGAACAGGGTCGGGCTCAAATTGCAGCCCTGCCGGACGCCTCTTCTCTGGGTGAAGAAATCGGTGCGTTTGTCTCCAATTTTGACCCCGCATTTGTTTTTCAGATACATTGATTTAATAAGGTCATAGACTTTGCCCCCTATTCCACATTGAAGAAGTTTATAATAGAGCCCTTCGTGCCATATAGAGTCAAAGGCTTTCTTGAAGTCGATGAAACAGGCGAATATTTTCCCATTTTTTGTTTGGTGTATATGTTTTTCAATGAGGGTGTGAAGGGTATAGATATGGTCGGCGGTGCGGTGTTTTGGAAGAAAGCCTATTTGGTTTTTTCTGAGGATATTATGTTTGTTAAGAAAATCAAGTAATCTACTATTTAGAATACTCTCTCTCTCACTCCCAATCTCTCTCTCTCTCCTCCCCCTCTCTCTCTCTCTCTCCTTCCCTCTCTCTCTCTCCTTCCCTCTCTCTCTCTGTCTCTCTCTCCTTCCCTCTCTTTCTCTCTCCTTCCCTCTCTCTCTCTCCTTCCATCTCTCTCTCTCTTTCCTTCCATCTCTCTCTCTCTCTCCTTCCCCCTCTCTCTCTCTCTCTCTCTCCTTCCCCCCTCTCTCTCTCTCTCCTTCCCTCTCTCTCTCTCCTTCCCTCTCTCTCTCCTTCCCTCTCTCTCTCTCCTTCCCTCTCTCTCCTTCCCTCTCTCTCATTCCCTCTCTCTCTCTCTCCTTCCCTCTCTCTCTTCCCCCCAGTCGCTCCCTCTCTCTCTTCCAACAACAACATGCCCTCAAAAAGCCTCGGCACCGCCGGGCTCCCCCAGCTAGTGCTTAATAAAAGAGTTAAACTGTAATACTCCGTTGCCCTGCAATTTATTATTTTTATACAAAGTGTGTAAAACAAGACAAGAATGTCAGATCATGATTTAATTAATTATTTTATTGAATTTAAATTAAGCCTTTGTGTGAGCTTAGTTCAGTTGGCTTGTAAAAGTCAGCTTGCCTCAGATGGTCGTACTCACTTCTCAGTTAGAAAATTGTGGGTTTAAGCCACACTAAAGGCTTGAGTACATAATCTAGATTGACGCTCCTTTACACTACTTAGGGAATGCTGCATTGTCAGAGCTGCTATCTTTCAGGTGGGCATAAAAGACCCCATGACACTGTTCAAAGTGCTGCGAGTTCTCTTGGTGTCCTGGTCAACAATTCTCCCTCAACCAACACCACCAAAAAGGCATTTACTATTTTGGGGAACTTGCTCGGTGCAAATTGGCAGCTGTGTTTGCCTCCATACCAACTGTGACTGCACTTCAGAAGTAATTCATTTGTTGTAAAGTGTTTTGGGATAAAGTACAATATAAATACAATTTCTTTCTTAGACCCCTGTAATACAGTAATATTATCTTACACTTTTGCTATTGTTTAAAGTATCTCACCACTGCCCGGAATCCAATGCTTGCTGTAATTACTGCTGCTCCACATTACCATTAAACAAGCTGTAATGGAATACTCCACATTGCCAAGTCTCCAACTTCGCTCCTGTCTTCCATGGAAAAGAGGCCAAACAATCTTCCTCCTCAGGTATTGGTTACATAGAAACATAGAAGATAGGAGCAGGAGTAGGCCATTCGGCCCCTCGAGCCTGCTCCGCCATTCAATGAGATCATGGCTGATCATCCAAATTCAGTACCCTGTTCCTGCCTTCTCTCCATATCCCTTGATCCCTTTAGCCTTAAGAAATATATCCAACTCCTTCTTAAATATATTTAATGAATTGGCCTCCACTGCCTTCTGTGGTAGAGAATTCCACAGGTTCACCACTCACTGGGTGAAGAAATTCCTCCTCATTTCTGTCCTAAATGGCTTACCCCTTATCCTTAGACTGAGACCCCTGGTTCTGGACTCCCCGACCATCGGGAACATCCTTCCTGCATCTACTCTGTCTAGTCCTGTTAGAATTTTATAAGTTTCAATGAGATCCCCTCTCATTCTTCTAAACTCCAGCGAGTATAAGCCCAATCGACCCAATCTCTCCTCATACGTCATTCCTGCCATCCCAGGTATCAGCCTGGTGAATCTTCGCTGCACTCCCTCCATGGCAAGAACATCCTTCCTCAGATAAGGCGACCAAAACTGCACAAAATACTCAAGATGTGGTCTCACCAAGGCCCTGTACAACTGCAACAAGACATCCTTGTTCCTGTACTCAAACCCTCTCGCTACGAATGCCAACATACCGTTTGCCTTCTTAACCGCCTGCTGCACCTGCATGCTTACCTTCAGCGACTGGTGCACAAGGACACCCAGGTCTCGTTGCACTTCCCCTTCTCCCAATCTATTGCCATTCAGATAATATTCTGCCTCCTGTTTTTGGAGTTTCTCGGCATCCTCCTCACAGCACACACGCCCACCCAGCTTTGTGTCGTCTGCAAACTTGGAGATATTACATCTAGTTCCCTCGCCTAGCTCATTAATATATATTGTGAATAGCTGGGGTCCAAGGACCGATCCCTGCGGTACCCCACTAGTCACTCCCTGCCACTCGGAAAAACCCGTTTATTCCAACTCTTTGCTTTCTGTCTGCCAACCAGTTCTCCATCAAAGATCCTCTTCCTGTGGCTATCTGAGGCAGTTGGTTGGTGGTTGAATCGATTGTTCTACGTGGCTGTCTTTCTCACATCAGCAAATAATTTCCAGACTTCCATCCCGAAGATCATGTTCAACGATGCCTTGCAATTAATCTGGGGTTTAAATGGAGAATTGACGATTGCGACAATAATGACTCACCATCTCTTCAGCACCTCATCTTCAATTAGATCCAGAACCCTTTGTGCAAAATATAGCTTCATTTGTCTTTTTTGTTAATTAACTAATGCACTTGTAATTAAAGTATATTAATATTACCATGGCGTATTCCATTACAACTTGTTTAATGGCAATGTGGAGCAGCAGTAATTACAGCAAGCACTGGATTGCTGCCAGTGGTGAGATACTGCAATCAATGAGAAAGATAAGATAACATCGCTGCACACAGCACTGTCCAAGCAATAAACTTCAATCTGTCCACTGGACTAGCAGGGACCCAATAGGTAAATGAGGAAGTTCTGTATTTCTTACATCAGAATCTGGGTGAATAGTCAAAAATGCCTTGCACTGTTTTCAGCAAGCAGTGGTCTTAAAGGAAATGGGTGAATTTCTGGGAAACCCTGGAAAAACAGCATATCCCAGCAACTCTTAACTGTCAACACACCTGAAAATGTTATCAACATGCACTGAAAATAATCATGATGCTGTATTCATATGTGCGAGCTAACACAATGGTAATAGATGAGTGACAAGTATTGAATGTGAGAGATTTATCTACAGTAGGACCAGTGTTATTGTAGATTTAAAAAGGACAGATGTGATTCCTGGACATTCAAAATAAAAACAAAACATACTGGAATGTACAGCGAGTTCATCAGCTTCTGAAAGAAAAGATAATTGCACATTTTTGGAGTAACCCTTCAACACCCTGTGAGCTAAATCTATGGTGTTGTCTGCAGGCCAGCTTGTAACAGATGACATAGCTCAGTGACTGCCTCCTTAGACAACCTTAGCTTGCAAAAAAAGTTCTCCACTGACAGTCCCAGGTTGCTGCCTTTAAACATGGCTCAGTGGATAAATTGGTGGTGGTGGTGGGGAGGCGTCTACAGGCAGACTTCATAGAATTATATAGAATATACGACCCAACCAGTCCATGCTGGTGTTTATGCTCCACTCGCGCCCCCTCCCACCCTTCCTCATCTAACTCTATCAGCTTAACCCTCTATTCCGTTCTCCTTTATATGCTTATCTAGTCTCCCCTTAAATCCATCTACACTATTAGCCTCAGCCACTCCCTGTGGTAGCAAGTTCCACATTCTCACCACTCTCTGGGTAAAGAAATTTCTTCTGAATTCCCTCTTGGATTTCTTGGTGACTATCTTATATTGATGGTCCCTAGTTATGTTCTTCCCCACAAGTGGAAATTGTAATGTATGTACCTTTAAGGGAGAGAACTACTTTTTACAGCTCCTGTATACTGTAGTACCGGCAGTGACCACACCTGTATATAAACCCTGAGTAGTGATCTGTATAGTTAGTTCGAGAGTAACCCTCATTCAGTAAACACCTGTTGAATCGTTCCCTGCAGTCACTTGTCTAATTATTGACGGACACAACAACAAGATACACGGATCTAACATTGGCAACGAGCAGATTCAAACCTACCTGCAACTCTGCATCACCTCCCAGAGATTCGCTCCTGGAGAACAGTGGAAGGAGGTCGAGCCCAGAAACACGGGCGTCGACCACGGGCAACCGCCCAGTCATCCAGCGGAGATTTGAGCATCGCAGGGGAGGCTGTCGAGAGCCAGGCTTGGCTTTCCAGTCACGGTGGTCCAGCGAAACGGGCTGGCAACAGGTACTGCGCAGACCCTTCCCGGACAGCGACAGGCTAGAGCCCGACCGAGCGGCACAGAAAAAGGCCGAGCAGCATCAACGGGGGACAGAGAGAGGGCAGAGCGCACAGGGCGCAGCCAGTGTTCAGGACCGAGCAGCGTCAACGGGGGAGAGAGGCGAGAGAGAGCAGAGCGCAGCCGGTGTTCAAGGGCCGAGCAGCGTCAACGGGGGAGAGAGGCGCGCAGGAAAACGTGCAGAGCGCAGCCGGTGTTCAAGGGCCGAGCAGCGTCAACGGGGGAGAGAGGCGCGCAGGAAAACGCAAGGCGCTGCCATTGCCACGAGGACCACAGAGAGCGGCATTGGCAGCAGCGCAGGAGCAGCGCACGAAACCCACAGAGCGTTGCCATTTGCCACGAGGATCGCCGAGAGCGGCGTTGGCAGCAGCGCGGGAGACGCCATTTTAAGCCGCAGCAGGGAAGAAAGGAAAGCGCGGGAGACGCCATTTTAAGACGCAGCGGGGAAGAAAGGAAAGCGCGGGAGATGCCATTTTAAGCCAGTCTAACCACACCCAAAAATGCTGAAGAGTGGCAGTATCACAGCGTTTGACAATGAAGTCGAAGATTGGACGACATATGTCGAACGCATAGAAGTATACTGTAAGGCGAATGAAGTGCCAGATGACAAGAAAGCGCTGGTATTGTTGAATTCAATGGGTGCAAAAACGTATGGCTTACTACGAAACCTAGTAACCCCAGAGAAGCCAGTAGAAAAGGATTTTGAAAACATAGTGTCAATCCTACAGGACCACTTAAACCCCACACCGCTGCTGATAGCAGAAAGATTTAAGTTTCACAAAAGGAACCAGCATAAAGATGAAAGTAATGCTGAGTATTTAACGGAACTGCGCAAGCTATCGAAACACTGCCAGTTTGGAACAGGACTAGCAGATACTTTAAGGGACAAGTTTGTGTGTGGGCTTCAAAGTGAAGGAACCCAGAAACGGCTTCTATCAGAAAAGGATCTTATGCTGGACAAGGCTTTCAGCATTGCAGTATCACACGAAGCAGCAGCACGGGGCGCTGCAGAGATACAACGGAAACCGCAAGAATATGGCACAAATGAAATGTCATACGGAACAGTGAAGTGCTATCGCTGCGGCAGAACAACACACGACCATAATGATTGCTGGTTCAAGGACAAAGTGTGCAGACAGTGTGGAAAAGTAGGACACCTAGCAAGAGTCTGCAGGTCGGGAAAGAAAACCAGCAGCAAGAAATCTCCACAGGAGAAGTACAAGAAGGTACATAAGGTGACGGAGAGTAGTTCAGATGAACAGAAGAGTGATACAGACTCCGGAAGCAAGGAGCTGGGTTGTCTGAAACTACATAATGTGATCAAAACGGAGGATCACCAAACTATCTGGGTCACGCTCAAGATAGCAGGAGTCCAAGTGAAAATGGAATTGGACACAGGATCAGCCCTAACAGTCATAAACCGAAGGGACTACAAGCGGCTATTCTCACATATACCCTTGAGAGATACAAAGATTGTCTTGAAGACGTACACGGGGCAAAAAGTCTACCCCAAAGGAAAAAATCAGGGTGAACGTTATATATAACGGCAAGGAAACACCAAAAATGGACCTATATGTATTGCCAGATGGAGGACCACCACTACTAGGACGTGAATGGATCCGGAAGATACAGCTAGATTGGCATTCCATACAAGCACTGACTGTAGATGCCAAAAAGGATGACGACGTCATACCTGGACGACTGTCAAAAATGCTAACTGACGCACAAGAAGTGTTCCAGCAGGGACTAGGAACACTAAAAGGCATAACAGCGACGATCAAAATAGAGGAAAATGCAAGCCCAAAGTTTTTTAAGGCCAGACCGGTACCTTATGCGATCCACCCAGCCGTCGAAGCAGAGCTGGAAGGTTTGGAACGTTCAGGAGTACTGTCCAAAGTGGACTGGAGCGAGTGGGCTACACCCATCATTCCTATAATGAAGAGGTCGTTGAGTAATACGCCTGGGGAACCAAAGAAGGTTCGCATCTGTGAGGACTTTAAGGTGACAGTGAACCCAGTCCTTCACATTGTACAATATCCGCTTCCGCGGATTGAAGATATTTTCGCCTCGCTATCTGGAGGGAAACGCTTCAGTAAGATTGATCTGGCCCAGGCGTACCTGCAAATGGAGGTAGAAGAAGCCTCGAAACAGTACCTCACGATCAACACTCATAAAGGTCTCTACCAATACAACCGGCTGGTGTTCGGGGTAGCATCAGCTCCGGCTATTTGGCAAAGGGCAATGGAACAAGTCCTGCAAGGGATTCCAGGGACCCAGTGTTATTTGGACGACATCCTGGTCACGGGCGAAAATGACAGTGATCACCTCGCCAACCTGGAGCAGGTGCTCACTAGATTGAAGGAATATGGGCTCCGAGCTAATCGCCACAAATGCGAGTTTTTCCAGAAGCAGATCTCGTATTGTGGCCACGTTATTGATAAAGAGGGGTTACATAAGTCCCCTGAAAAGATTGAGGCAGTAGTCAAGGCTCCAGCACCGGAAAATGTGTCACAACTGAGGTCGTTCCTCGGGCTGGTGAACTACTACCATAAGTTCTTGCCGAATTTGTCTACCGTACTACACCCACCGAACACCCTACTGCAAACGGGGGTACCATGGAAGTGGAGTGACGAATGTAAACGAGCTTTCCAGAAGAGCAAAGCATTGATCACATCAAAAGAGGTGTTGGCTCATTTCAACCCAGCACTACCAATTTGGTTGGCGTGTGATGCATCACCCTATGGCATTGGAGCGGTGCTGTCGCACAAATTCCCGGACGGCTCGGAGAGGCCAGTAGCCTTTGCGTCTCGGTCACTAACCTCAGCCGAGCGTAACTACACCCAGATTGACAGGGAGGCCCTCAGCCTAGTGTGGGGAGTGAAAAAGTTCAATCACTATCTGCATGGGCAGAAGTTCACCTTGCTGACTGACCACCAACCACTTGTCTCCATCTTTAATCCAAAGAAGGGCGTTCCGGTGATGGCTGCGCAACGGCTACAAAGATGGTCCCTTTTTCTAGGGGCGCACCAATATGAAATCGAGTATAAGGGCACGAAACAGCATGGAAACGCTGATGGGCTATCACGCCTGCCAGTGCCTACTGCGGAGGAAGCACCAGCAGTGGATCCTGTCGAAATATTTCATTCGACTATAATTGAATGCTTGCCAGTAACTAACGCTGGTATAGAGAAGGAGACCCGAAATGACCCGACACTGTCTCGGGTATATGATTTGACAGTGAAGGGATGGCCAGCACATGGCGACTCACTGCTGCCAGCATTCTCATCCAGAAGAGAACAGCTGTCAGTATGCCAGGGGACCTTGATGTGTGGATCCCGAGTGGTAATTCCACCCAAGTTAAGGGAGAGAGTGCTCAATGAGCTTCACGAAGGTCATCTGGGAGGGGTGAAAATGAAAAGCCTTGCTAGGGCTTATGTGTGGTGGCCGGGGATCGATCAGCAAATCGAGGACCTGACAAAGAGCTGCTCAGGATGCCAGAAGGTCCAAAATGCACCACCACATGCCCCTCTACACCCATGGGAGTGGCCCTCCTCTCCATGGCAATGGGTGCATATTGATTTTGCTGGTCCATTCATGGACTCAATGTTTTTAATAGCTGTGGATGCACACTCGAAATGGCCTGAGGTGATCAAAATGTCCTCCACCACCACGGAGAAAACTATTGCAGTCCTACGGACCATTTTTGCCAGGAACGGCTTGCCAGAGCAGATTTGCCCTGATAACGGACCACAGTTTGTGTCCGAAGAGTTTCAAAGATTTATGAAAAGGAATGGGGTAAGGCATTACACATCCGCCCCGTATCATCCAGCCACAAATGGATTGGCTGAGAGGTTCGTACAAACCTTTAAAAAAGCAGTAAAGGCCATGTGCGATGACGACATTCCACTGCAGCATAAGGTGGACAATTTCCTGTTAGCCTACAGAAATGCGACACATGCAGTCACCAACCAGGCCCCGGCCATGATGTTCTTTAACCGAAGGTTGAGATCTCGTCTGGATTTGCTCAGACCAAATGTACGAAGAGATGTTGAGAATAAGCAATTCCAGCACATCAATGAGAAGCCAACAAGGAGCTTCAATGTAGGGCAACCAGTCTTGGCCCGCGACTACCGAACAGAGAAATGGCAACCAGGAATGATATGCACACGGCAGGGGCCACTAATGTACACAGTGGATGTTGGGGAGAACATTGTGAGACGCCATGCTGACCAGATCCTAGAGTCACAGGAACGAGTCAACCCCATGTCTCGGCCATACGTACCTGGTGAGGAACCCGACGTACAGGTCGCATCTACCTCAGAAACAATAGCATTGGAAGCTGATGAATCAACTGACGACAGGGTGCTAGAATCGCCTCCGCACCAAGAGCGAGACATTTGGGAAAGGCGTTATCCAGAAAGAATCAGGAAGCCTCCCCAAGACTGAATTTTAAATAGACTATTTTCAGCTAATGTTGCATGTTAAAAGTGTTAATTGTAATTAGTTTGATATTTAATTGTTAAATGAGTGTTATGGTACTGTTAATCTAAAAGGGGAGGAATTGTAATGTATGTACCTTTAAGGGAGAGGACTACTTTTTACAGCTCCTGTATACTGTAGTACCGGCAGTGACCACACCTGTATATAAACCCTGAGTAGTGATCTGTACAGTTAGTTCTAGAGTAACCCTCATTCAGTAAACACCTGTTGATCATTCCCTGCAGTCTCTTGTCTGATTATTGAAGGACACAACAACAAGATACACGGATCTAACAGAAATATTCTCTCTGTATCCACTCTATCAAAACCTTTCATAATTTTAATGACCTCTTTTCCAGGGGGAGAAATTCCCTATCTTATCATCACCCGTTAGTGTGGCGTAATGTCGAGAAAGCGGCGGCCGCTGCTCTCCCACCAGCTCGTGGCGGGTCCCGCAGCGTCCGCCATTTTCATGGGCCCAGTAGTGCTGCCGTTCAGAGTTATCACCCTGCAAAGAAAAATGGTGGAGTGGTGACATCAGTCGGCATGCAACACCGACTTAATGTCACCACGACGAACTTTGTCCCTAGCACTGGGTTCAGCGCTGGGTCCTAAGCACGACAGGTAAACGCAGCATGCAAGCAGACTCGGCACCACTTTAAGGGACACACATCTTTCAGGTAAGTTTGCATCTGAGCTTTTGGACTTTTTTTTATTTTACTGAGGTAGTGGCTTGATGTTAAAAAATTTTTAAGTGTGTAGGGAGTGCTTCTGGATGCTTGCAAGTTCTCGGATGGTACAGAAAGGTCTCTGAGAAGACAGAAAATGCTGCAAACACTCAGCAGGTCAGGCAACATCCATGGAGAGAGAAACAGAGTTCACGTCTCAGGTTAAGATGCTGCCTGACCTGTTGAGTATTTCCAGCATTTTATGCTGTCATTTCAGATTTATAGTATCCGCTCGCAGAGGGAAGAGGAAGAAACAGAACAGGAGGAAGCAGAAGAGGAGGCAGCAGAAGAGGAGGAAGCGGAAGAGGAGGATGCAGAAGGAAGGATACAACCCAGACAGCCCCTTTCTGGCTGGGAAATCCGGGATGGAATCATCCACCTGCGGTTCCAGTGGCCACAAGCCCAATTCCCCTTTCAACATTAGCCCCTCAAGGTCAACCAGCAAGGCTTTTGAAGATGCATTCACTGACCTTGACCAGTGGTCTGAGGTCTTGAAGCTTCTTTGGGCACTGGGGCCAGGTGGTGGTGGCAGTGACGCCCACAGTGATGTGGTCCTACATCCTTTTTTCTGGAGGGCCTCCTGGCCCCTGTGGGTAGCGGGCCTCTCTTGCAGTGTTGACCCCCTGCACAAAGCTGGAGTGCTGTGTGCGAGACCCTGGGTGCCCCTCCCCTGGCCTGCTGAGCCATTTGTCTTCGTGCTAAAGCGCTTTTCCCATTTTTTGAGGTTTGGAAGGGAATTCAGCTTTAAGTGCTGAAGACTCCCATTTGGGACTTGTTTTAATATTAACTTTTTTCAAAAAGGCAGTAAGGGCTGAAAACTGCACTTTTTCACTTTTTAATTTTTATTAGTTCTGAACGTATTGCCCCTTTAATTCATAGCCCTTTTAATTTCCCACAATTCCTTTTAATCTACACAGCCTCACTCCCAGAGGCTGTTAGAAGCTGGAACGCCGCTTCAGGATGGGAACTTTGACTTCCAGGCCTGCACTAATGCCACCAGGAGGGCGTGTCATAGTAAGTTAGCGCTGGGCTAAAAATCCTTAGCCCCCAGCGTGAATTGATCTCGGGTATCGCTGGGTCAGTTTTCAGTGGCCGTTAACCCGAGTTGCTGGTGGCAGCCACGAATTTCTAGGCCCCAGTTTGTTCAGCCTTTCCTGATAGGTATAACCTCGCATTTCTGATATCATCCTTGAAAATCTTTTTTGCACCCTCTCCAATGCCTCTATATCTTTTTTGTAATATGGCAAAGTCTGGTGCAGACAAACCTCCCTGACATCCCTTTGTTCATCATCTTCTTCTACCTCCAAAGACTCAGGGAAATGGGAACACTGAATGCCAAGTCCATTTTCTCATAATTTTGACTGCAGAAATGACTGCCATTTTATATGGATGAGCTAAACACACAGCATGATCCATGTGTAAAATTTGGGAAACTGAATAACAGGCCATTAAGTTCACCATGCCATCTTTAAACTGATGTTTGGCAAATAGTGTGTTATTTGAGTGCAGTGGCGAGCTGAGAAATTGGAATCAAGCCATTTCATGACCCTTGCAGGGCCAACCAATTGGAAAATGAGCCTGATAATGAGCTTTATGAAGTAATTAGCAATGTTTTAAGAGCAGAGTTTTTTGATATATATTTATTAATTGTGAGATGTTCAAAATGCTATCTACACTCCCAAAACACTTCAAAGAAAGAACTTACATTTATTTAGCGCCTTTCATGATCTCAGGACGTCCCAACGTGCTTCACAACCAATTAAGCACTTTTAAAGTGTAGTCACTATCATAATGTAGGGAAACGCGGCAGCCAATTTGCACACAGCAAGGTCGTATCTACAGCAATGAGAGAAATTACCAGATAATCTGCTTAGTGATGTTGGTTGAGGGATAGATGTTGGGCAGGACATCTTCGAAAAGAGCCATGGAATCTTTTATGTCTACTTGAGAGAGCAGATGGAGCCTATATTATTTTGTGTGTGTGTGTATATATATATATGAATGAACTGTCCCATTCAAAGAGAAATAGTTGAAAAGGAAAACTTTATAATTATTATCACCATCTAAAGACCACTCACTGTGGGGTGAACTAAAACAAAATTCTATTCATTCAGCATCCTTTCTTAACAGCCTTTATATCATGTCTGTCTCCACATAACTCTTTCTGTGTCTGGCATTCCTCCCTTGAGGAGAAGGAACGGAAGTGCAAAGTCTGGAAATTTTGGCAAAGAAACAAATGCATTTGGGGAATTTCCAAGACTATCTGCACGTTGTTAGCCAAAAGCTATCTTTTCACCAGCGTTGAATTGAGGTTAATTAAGGATATGAACATGAAATGGATATATTTGTAAGTGAACTCCACTATGGATATTTAATGTGAAAATCATGTGCCCCTACTGGGTTCTTGTATTCTTGTAATGCATACAGTGCCCAAGAACTTCACAAATGAGCTGTATTTTTCCAGCTGGATTTATATAGACGTTCTATTTATTTAACTTCTACCTGCCTTAATAGTTTGCAGTGTTTCTTTTTAAGGAAAATGCATTTTCAACATCCTTAAATAACAGAAAATATTATGGAGCCAAGTTTGTTCTGCACTAGTTGGTACAAGGTCTAGCATCACGTTGGTTGCTTTTGTGCCATACCTGTGCCTGTAGACAAACTCAATATTTTTATCACGCTATTAATGCAAGTTGAGCCTTTGCAACTTTGTGTCTGGTGAAGGATGCCAGGAAAATGACATGCTTGGTGGTTCTATAAAAGTGTGCCACTGATTTATGGATCACAGAAGAGGTTGAACTCAAAGCTAACAGAGGAAGGAGGGAAAAGAGGAGGAGTGCAAAGACCATTTCATGGGTTCAGACTAGGACTTCTTTATTAGGAAGGCCCAAAAAGTACAAAGAAAATATTTGAGATTAAGAACTACACTTCTAATCCTAAAAGGGAATTGCTTTGAATAAGTGCATCCTGTCATGTCACAAGACCAGGAAAGACTGCCAAGATCACTTCTGCCTCGAGGCTGCCAAGGAAAAACAAGCCAAAATCAAAAGCTACGGCTGGAAGACAAGAACTAAAACAATGCTAGCTAAAGGGAATGTAACAGCAACAACTTGGAGTTATGAAGCACCTTTTATGCAGAAAAAATGTTCCAACCGGCTTCACAGATGTATGAGGAAAATGAACAGTGATCTATGAAGGAGAGATTAGGATGGGTAAACAAAAGCTTAGTCAAAGAGGTAGATTTTAGGGATGGCCTTAAAGGAGGAGCAGGGAGGCTGGAAAGGTGATGGGATGTAGGAAAGGAATTCTAGACAATGGATCCTATGCAGCTGAAAGCACAGCCAACAAAAGTGGGATGAAGGCGAGGATGCCGGAGTCAGGAGAACAGAGAGTTTGGTGGGGGGGTCTTTATGCCTTGCACATAGCCATTGCTGCTGACAGGGCCTAATTCTTCCATGAGGCTCAGGTACACACTGCCCAGCCATGAAGGTTCGAGGCGCTGCCACTACCAGCCAGGCACATGCAGTGCAAACTCCTACAAAGCTTTACTATCAATGGGTGCATTAGCTGCATGAAACTGTTAGCCATAAAACAGCTTTGCCTGGAATTTCCATGGAGGTTCTCCGGTGGGAGATCGGCAGAACCCCTGGAGCAACGGTGAAAAATGGCTAAAGACAGCCATTTGGATTGTTTCTCTGGGGGGTTTCACCAGTCTTCTGCCAAAATTACAGCAGGTGATTGAGACAACCCACAGAAATTCAGGGCCCAGTTGTCATAAGCACAGGTAAATGATTCAGTTCAGTTTATTTACGCATTCTTGGAAAGCAAAATAGCAAACTCTGCAGTAAGGTTATGTGAGCTGCAGGTATGTGAACTTTTTTTCTTGACAGTTGGGATTTGGTTTGATGAAAGCCATGTGTTGAATGTAGTATTATACACTATGCATGCAACTACTGTGCAGCTACAGTAGTATCCTTCATGTAATCTAGCTGGGTTCATTTCAGCCCACCCCAGTGGTCCAAGACAGGAAACAGGCCCAAACCAGCAAGAGCTCAAAATGCTGTTCTGAAAGGGTAAGCTTTGAGGCGGGAAGAGAACAAGAGGACTGCAAAAGGCCAGGATTCCAGGAGAGGGTCTGTCAACATGAGACAAAACATTTAACTGCCCCTCCCCCCACCCCGCCCCCAGCCAACTCAACTGCACACAGCCCCAAATTACAAAATGATCAGGAACTCTTAGCAAAACATTATGCAAAATAACTTTAATCTACATATAGATTGGGCTAACCAAATTAGTAACAATACTGTGGAGGAGGAATTCCTGGAGTGTATACGGGATGGTTTCCTGGACCAATATGTCGAGGAACCAACTAGGGATCAGGCCATTTTAGACTGGGTATTATGCAATGAGAAAGGATTAATTAGCAATCTTGTTGTGCGAGGCCCCTTGGGTAGGAGCGATCATAATATGATAGAATTCTTCATTAAGATGGAGAGTGAAGTAGTTGACACAGAGACTAAGGTCCTGAATTTAAATAAAGGAAACTACGATGGTATGAGGCACGAGTTGGGTAGGATTGATTGGGGAATGTCACTCAAAGGGTTGACGGTGGATAGGCAATGGCAAACATTCAAAGATCGCATGGATGAACTGCAGAATTTGTTCATCCCAGTTTGGCATAAAAATAAATCAAAAAAGGCGACTCAACCGTGGCTAACAAGGGAAATTAGGGATAACATAAGATCCAAAGAGAGGACATATAAATTGGCCAAAAAAAGCAGCAAAACTGAGGATTGGGAGCAGTTTAGGATTCAGCAAAGGAGGACAAAGGGATTAATTAAGAGGGGGAAAATAGATTATGAAAGTAAGCTTGCAGGGAACATAAAAACTGACTGTAAAAGCTTTTATAGATATGTGAAGAGAAAACGATTGGTGAAGTCAAGCGTAGGTCCCTTACAGTCAGAATCAGGGGAATTTATAATGGGGAACAAAGAAATGGCAGCCCAATTAAATACATATTTTGGTTCTGTCTTCACAAAGGAGGACACAATTAACCTCCCAGAGATGTTGGGGAACATAGGGACTAATGAGAGGGAGGAACTGAAAGAAATCAGTATTTGTAGGGAGATGGTGCTGGGGAAGTTGACAGGATTGAAGGCCGATAAATCCCCAGCGCCTGATAATCTACATCCTAGGGTACTTAAGGAAGTGGCCCTGGAGATAGTAGATGCATTGCTGGTCATCTTCCAGAACTCGATAGACTCTGGAACAGTACCCATGGATTGGAGGATAGCTAATGTTACCCCACTGTTCAAGAAAGGTGGTAGAGAAAAAGCGGGGAATTACAGACCGGTAAGCCTGACATCGGTAGTGGGGAAAATGCTAGAATCCATTATAAAAGATGTAATAGCAGAGCACTTGGAAAGCAGTGACTGGATCGGACAAAGTCAACATGGATTTACAAAAGGTAAATCATGCTTGACTAATGTACTGGAATTTTTTGAGGATGTAACTGGTAAAATAGATAAGGGAGAACCAGTGGATGTGGTGTATTTGGACTTTCAGAAGGCTTTCGATAAGGTCTCGCATAAGAGATTAGCGTGCAAAATTAAGGCACATGGGATTGAGGGCAAGGTATTGACTTGGATAGAGAACTGGTTGGCAGATAGAAAGCAAAGAGTTGGAATAAACGGGTCATTTTCCGAGTGGCAGGCAGTGACTAGTGGGGTACCGCAAGGATCGGTCCTAGGACCCTAGCTGTTCACAATATATATTAATGATCTGGACGAGGGAATTGGATGTAATATCTCCAAATTTGCAGATGACACAAAGCTGGGTGGGCGTGTATGCTGTGAGGAGGATGTCGTGAAACTCCAGTACGATTTGGACAGGTTGGGTGATTGGGCAGAAACATGGCAAATGCATTATAATGTGGATAAATGTGAGGTTATCCACTTCGGTGGCAAAAACAGGAAGGCAGATTATTATTTGAATGGCAATAGATTGGGAGAAGGGGAAGTGCAAAGAGACCTGGATGTTCTTGTGCACCAGTCGCTGAAGGTAAGCATGCAGGTGCAGCAGGTGGTTAAGAAGGCAAAATGTATGTTGGCCTTCATAGCGAGAGGGTTCGAGTACAGGAACAAGGATGTCTTGCTGCAGTTGTACAGGGCCTTGGTGAGACCACACCTTGACTATTGTGTGCAGTTTTGGTCGCCTTATCTGAGGAAGGATGTTCTTGCCATGGAAGGAGTGCAACGAAGATTCACCAGGCTGATACCTGGGATGGCAGGAATGACGTATGAGGAGAGATTGTGTCGATTGGGCTTATACTCACTGGAGTTTAGAAAATTGAGAGGGGATCTCGTCGAAACCTATAAAATTCTGTCAGGCCTGGACAGACTAGATGCAGGAAGGATGTTCCCGATGGCGGGGGAGTCCAGAACCAGGGGTCATAGTCTAAGGATAAGGGGTAAGCCATTTAGGACTGAGATGAGGAGGCATTTCTTCACCCAGAGAGTGGTGAACCTGTGGAATTCTCTTCCACAGAGGGCAGTGGAGGCCAGTTCATTAAATATATTCAAGAAGGAGTTGGATATATTTCTTAAGGCTAAAGGGATCAAGGGATATGGGGAGAAGGCAGGGACAGGGTACTGAATTTGGATGATCAGCCATGGTCTCATTGAATGGCGGAGCAGGCTCGAGGGGCCGAATGGCCTACTCCTGCTCCTATCTTCTATGTTTATGTTTCTATGTAACATAAGAAAGGAAGCCAATTCTCTTGGAATTTAGCCTCAGATAAGCAAAGAGAGAATACGATCCTCTCTGATTGAGCTACCTGTCAGAGCTGGGTAGAGAGTGAGCATTAGAAGAGATAGTTTTATGTATTTTACAGCACAGGCACCTGCTCATTATCTCCAGCTCCTGACTCAAATTGTCAGAACCAAAGGAAAATATTCTGCAGAATACTAAGGAAGCCATATGTGTTGAAGCCTGAGATCTGAATATTATGGAGAGGATTGGAAAAAGGGTTGCTGAATAGTTTCAGGTTTTTCATGCAGCGGGAGACTGGCGAAACCCCTGGAGAAACAGTGTAAACAGCTAAAAACAGCCATTTATGCCATTTCTGCGAAGGCTGCACTGTAGTTATGACAGGATATCAAGGATTGGGAGAATGCAACAGAAATAATGGCTGAGAAATTTGTTGACGCTGCGCCCATTTTACAGGCATAAGGCGGGTGCCTAAGCATCCAGTATGCAAGCGGTGTGCACATTCTGTGCCAGAAGTGCGCTTTGCGCCACATTGGCAAAGGCCAAAGTATAGGCGTCCATGGCTCATGTCTGAAACATATGCCCGCTGCATATGCAATTGGGGGCCTAACACCTGTTTCAGGAACCCTTCCCAAAATTGGGCTGCTCTGAACGCAGCTGGTACCTGGCTTGGATCCACTGGATTTTTCATGTGGTGTACTGGGTGGAATTCTCCCAAACGTGCTCCCACCCCAGTCTTGCCTAGATAAAAGGGGATAAAGCAGAAAATTGCTGGAAATACTCAGCAGGCCAGGCAGCATCTGTGGAGATAGAAATAGAGTTAACATTTCAGATCGATAACCTTTCGTCAGAACTGAAACAAGTTAGATATTTAACATTTTAGAAGAGCTGAGCCAGGGAAAGAAGGGGGAGGAGAAGGGCAGGATAGAACAAAGGGAAGTTGTCATGGGACCCCAATCTATATTTAAAGAAGGACCCCACTGGCTTTGGATGGGTGTTCTTGCTGCTTGCTCAGAAGAGCAGGTCAAAATTGAAGACAGCGGATCCATGTGGGACATTGGCGGGTAAGTCACCTGGCCAATTTTAACTGCCTGCTCACCTGGTTTTTGCCAGGCATGTTGAGCTAATGCCCCAGAAATTCGGGTTGGAGGCTTCCCGCGGGTGCAAGCCCCCGACCTGCACTTACCTTGCGCGCCGGCCATTGAGCTGTGGGCCCCCGTGGAATTCCGATCCTGGGCCTGCTCCAGCTGCCGGCGAGCAGTGCTTGCATATCCCAGGGGCGCAGTTAGTTCGATGCGGCCTCTGGGATCACGTGGGCCACGGGGAGCCAATCGGAGCAGGGAATGCTCCATTCATAAGATTGACAGGAAGAGCTGTCAAAACTTATAAATACTACGGGCCCCAAAACATCACTAAATCTTCAAATAATTTTTTTTTTAATCACTTTTTTAAATAAACTATAAATTACATTAAATAACTATTTTAAACAATAATTTAAATTTTTGAAAAAAATAATTTTATTTTCTAACGGGGCTAAAAATAAACTTACCTTGCTTTAAAGTATTTAAAAATAATAAACCTGTGGAAAAAATGTTTTAATTTTAATTAATTCACCACTTACCTTGTAAAAAGCAGGCCTTACACCTGCTTTTTATATGTGTAAATTCTGCAGACTTACCCTCCCGGGAAAACCTGTAAAAAAAAAACTAAGTTCGATGCGCACGCGCTGCCTCTCCCGCGCACGCGTTCGAACTCTGAACCCCTTCGCTCAGGGGAACGGAAGTGCCGGTTTCCCGCGCATGCGCAGTGCATGCAGGAAACCAGCACTTCCATTGGGCCTACTCACCCGTGGAGACCCGAATTTCTGGGCCAATACTGCCCCATAACAACAACAACAACAACGTGCATTTATATTGTGCCTTTGACATGGTATAAACATCCTAAGGCTCTTAAGGCCTATAGTAACATAGTACTGTTTAGCGAAGACCAAGGGCTGAATTCCATGAGGATAAATATTGTTTTTGCTCCACATATGACAACTTGAACAGAGTCCTGCTCTGTGGAGGGGATCATGCTTCAGGACGGTTGGGTCAGGAAGAAAATTGGATAGGAAAAAAGAGACAATTCAGTCTCTTTGGTAATATAGTCCACATTTGTATCACCCGCTTACTAAAAATATGTTGCCTAAATTTCTTTTTTTTTTACTTTAAACTGTGTGCCCCCCAATCCTTGAATCCTCTGCCTGACAAAAACACTTTCCTTGATCTAAATTCTCCATACCCATGAAAATCTAAAGGACTTCTGTCAAGTATCCCCTCATCCTCATCTATTCCTCCAATTAAAGAAAAACAGAATCATTTTTGTATATCCTTTGCACACTCTGCAGCATCATTGAAGCCGGAATGTACTGGCACTTTCACACTGACATATTTATTGTGGGAAAATTATTGCACATGACAAAAACCTAACCCAGTAATACCAGTAATGTTATTGCAAAAACACGCATCACATTTAGGAATAGCAGACTGGATTTTCCAAAACTTTGAAGCACTCACTGAATGCGCAGCAATTATAACAAGTGTCATTCTTTTTGTAACAGAAGCAACAATTGGTTCTTCACACTAGTTATACCCAGTAACCTTTCGAATATTAAATATAATTTGCAGCTTTAAAAACATGTGAAATCTATAATGGCTCAACTGGCAAATTTGCTTCTGAGTATGGAAATGATGCATACAGTCCATAAAAGTCACAGGTTTGACCCCCAACCTGTCCTGAGCTGGTTAATGTCAGCTGGGGGATAATTGGAGTGGTAAATTTGGTCTCAGTCATGGTAGGGCAATAATCAGTGGGGTTTCTGCTCCTGATTGCTGCCCAGTGAGCCCTGCTGGAATGTGTGGATGCATGGAGATCAGGTGAAGAAAGGATTGATGCCAGTGTCAAATGGCCTGCCGACAACTCTCACTGCCTAGGGTCACATGTGAAGAGTAGCCAACTGGGAGCGGTATCACGGATGGCTGCCCAAGGCACCATATCGCAGTCTGAGTTGGCACCCCAAGGATAGGAGGAAAGAAAGGTGATGGGCCAAAAAATGTATGCATGCTCACTGTCATAACGTCCACAAGAATGATTTTCAGTGCAATAGAATATTAGTAAAATTAGAGAAATATCTCTTAATTCACAACATTCCGTGAATAAATTGCAATTTGGTCATAAATCCTTATAGAGGCTCCAACAGACAGCATGCTTCACTCACCACTTGCTCCATCTTTCACTCTACTAATCCTGATGTGGAGTTCCAATACTAGCATGGGGATAACTAATAGCTACAGTGAAGTTTTTGTGATAAAAACATTTTCAATATTGTTCAAAGGTTTTAGTCATCATTTTCTTTCATGGGGCGGGGGGGACAGAGTAATGTCCTTGTCATGTTGTTAGCTTGATACAAAAATCATCATCCATTATTTGCTCAGTATTTCCTGACATTCTAAACTGGTAAATTGTACTTTTAAATGACCAACCTGGCATGCTACAGATTATTGATAAAATGTATATTTTTAAGACTTGCTGGTGTTTTAGGATACAGTACATGTCAGTCCTGACATTCCAAGCGGGATCCCTCAGTCTTCCATTGTAACTTTGGCAGGGGATCAGTTAAACGCCTGGAGAAATGGCGTAAAAGTGCAAACCGTCTGACTTGGACTCTCCATATTTGTGCGTTCCGGTCATTAGGTTAGGCTCAGCGTACCTCAGGTATAGGCCTGCCCTCTGGCATGGTCTTGCATCTTGAAACAGGAGCAGAAATCCATCATTAATGCAGACCTGAGATACCTGCGGCAGCAGTAACGGCCACCGGCTGTGGGGCCTTCTGGCTGCCGTATAAAAACAACAATCAGAAGGCCTGCAGCCCCAAGTGTCTTCCTGCTGGCTCTGGAGAACAGATGGCACTTACATTTGTCGATATCCATGGCCTTGTTGCCTGCCCTTCTCAGAACTTTATCTGAGTGGGGCTGGGCACAGGGCCTAACACCTACTCCTTCTGGCCGCCATTTCCTAAAGCACTCCCATCCTTTGTTGGGGGAGTAAAGAGAAGTGGATGTTATTGTAATGTCACCCCCGCCTGATTTACATGGAATTTGAATGCTTGTGTCTTCACAAGCAACCATCCCCCTTTAGGGAAAACTCAGGGCAAAGTATAAAGGGCCAGAGACCCAGCATCACAGGTGTCTATCCTTTTTTCCTCTACTTTGCACCAGAAACTGAGTTCTCTTATGCAAAATGGAGGAATATTGGCCCTATGTTCTCAAATTCATTACATTGGCCCAGAAATTCGGGTCTCCACGGGTGAGTACGCATGGGGTACTCACCCGTAGGCCCGATGGAAGTGCCGGTTTCCTGCATGCGCAGGAAACCGGCACTTTGGTTCTTCTGATCGAAGAGGTTCAGAGGTCGAACGCGTGCGTGGGGGAGGCTGTGCGTGTGCATCGAACTTCGTTTTTTTTTCAGGTTTCCCCGGGAACGTAAGCCTGCAGAATTTAGAAATATAAAAAGCAGGCGTAAGGCCTGCTTTTTACAAGGTAAGTGGTGAATTAATTAAAATTAAAACATTTTTTCCACAGATTTATTATTTTTAAATACTTTAAAGCAAGGTAAGTTTAATTTTAGCCCCGTTAGAAAATAAAATTATTTTTTTCAAAAATTTAAATTATTGTTTAAAATAGATATTTCATATAATTTATAGTTTATTTAAAAATGTGATTTTTTTTTTTAGATTTATTTGAAGATTTAGTGATATTTTGGGGCCGTAGTATTTATAAGTCTTGACAGCTCTTCCTGTCAGACTTATGAATGGAGCATTCCCTGCTCCGATTGGCTGCCCATGGCCCACGTGATCCCAGGGGACACATCGAACTAACTGCAGCCCTGGGATACGTAAGCACTGCGCGCCGGCAGCTGGACCAGGCCCCGGATCGGAATTCCACGGGAGCCCAGAGCTCAACGGCTGGCGCGCAAGGTAAGTGCAGATCGGGGGCTTGTACCTGCGGGAAGCCCCCGACCTGAATTTCTGGGCCATTTTTCCATAATGTAGATAACAGAAACTCCTGTACAGTTATTAGTGGAAAAGCCTGACAGGTTGTGCTGGTGTCTGGTTGTATTTAGAGGATGTTCTGCTGTATTTCCTATGAGTGGACTCTGTGTCCTCGTTTGTTTCCTTGACTGTTTAAAAAAAACTCTTCCTACATGTATTTTCTCCTATCATGGAGGGGCAAGTAGGATAATGGGACACATTGCCCTCCCTGATATCAGTTAGCTGTGTTGCTTTTCTGTTGATTTGATCTTGAAGAACATCCCCTGGTTAGCCTCAAGGTGTGTTTTTTTTCTCCAGATTTCATTGTACTCACGTTGATCAGACCAGGGGACTGGCTGCAGCCACTTCAGTAGACTCTATAGAGGATGGTGCCAAGGCTGATAAATATTGGTGTGTGATCCATGCTGCAGGTCTTGACTGAGGTTACATAGGACTGAGGTATATAAATGTTTAAAACAAAAGCAAAATATTGTGGATGCTGGAAATCTGAAATAAAACCAGAAAATGCTGGAAACACACAGCGCGTCAGGCAGCATCTGTGGAGAGAGAGGCAGCATCTGTGGAGAGAGTTAACGTGGGTAATTTTAACCTAAATCATCAGACAGGAAACCTACGGTGCAATGCTGGTTTTACAGCCAACCCAATATTACTCTCTATTGACTTCAATGGAGACTTAAATCAGGCAGGGTATAAAACTAGTGGGTTAGGTTAAAATTGCCCCCAACGTTTCAGGGCATTCTGCAATGGAGCCTAGTTAATGTTTCAAGGATTGTGTTAGTCTGCAGCATGCTGTACGACTTTAAAGAGCCATCAACAGGGAGGTCCATAGGAGGTAGGCTCCTGCGCAACAAGTGGATTGCTAAGAGTAGCAGGAGGAGCCTGAAAATGCAGCAGAACAGAACATGTTGCCAAGTGTAAGCTCTCATACCAGTAGACCTGCTCCTAATTTTGCCACTAACAGTCCTGTCTGCATCTTCCTATTCCCTTCCCAAATATGCTTTTGCCTACAGTCTTAAATCTTCCACTCAGCTCACAAATATCCATGCCTGCAGGAACACTCTCTGCACACGGCTGCAGTCCTACCAGATTCTTAACATCAAAACATGCAGTGTTTGTAAATGCCGAGTGTTTGCTTCCATGGTCCCCCCCCCCCCACCCCCCGGCACCCCCCTCAGTGACAGTGTGTGTGATCTATGTGCTCTCAAACCTAGTCTTGTGCTTCTTTCAACAGACAGCTCCAGACAGCTGTGTGTGCATAAGAACCTCTTGAGATTGAGGTGGCCCATGCCTTCTGGCAGCTGGGTCCTTAGATCAAGCAGCTGCCCCATCATTTTTGTGATGGGTGGGCAGTTTGACTCTACATTTTCTGCCACATGTGCAGACATGAGAGGGAGCTTTTAAAAAATATTTGTTCTTGGGATGTGGGCAAGACTGGCAAAGCAGTATAGTAAAATATAGGCACATCGAAAAGGAATGTTGGGATGGGAATAGGGCCATCAAAGGACAGACAGGATAATACCACAGGTAACGATAGGGAGATGGCAGAAATATTAATTATTTCGCTTCAGTATTTACCAGATAGAACAGGTGGACATGACATTGGATGATGAGATTAGTAATGAGATAAGCGCATTTAAAATAAAAAAGGGGATATATTAAATAAACTAACCAAACTCAAAGAGGATAAAACCCCTGGTCCAGATGGATTGCATCCACGCATTTTAAAATAATCTAGGGAAGAGATAGCAGAGGCATTACTGCACATATTTAATAATTCATTTGAAAAAGGTGTAGTGCCAGAGGATTGGCGGATAGCTAATGTAATACCGATATTTAAGAAGGGGAAAGAACATTTCCAGGGAATTATAGACCAGTCAGCTTAACATTGGTGTTAGGAAAAATAATGGAATCCCTACTAAAGGAGAAAATAGAAGAACATATAGAAAACAAAAATATAATAATGAATAGTTAGCATGTATTTCAAAAGGGAAACTCTTGCTTGACCAACCTTATTGAATTTTTTGAAGAGGTAACAGAGAGAGTAGACAATGGTAATGCAGTAGATGTAATTTATCAAGATTTTCAAAAGGCCTTTGATAAGGTACCCCATAATAGACTGATGAACAAGGTCAGAGAATGCGGAGTCAGGGGACAAGTAGCAGAATGGATTGCTGGCTGACTTCAGAAAGCAGAGAGTAGGGGTAAAAGGTAACTATTCATAGTGGCAGAAGGTGGGTAGTGGTGTTCCACAAGGATCAGTGCTGGGACCACTGCACTTCACAATTGACATTAATGATTTAGACTTTGGAATCAAAAACACAATTTCTAAATTTGCGGATGACACCAAATTAGGGGGGATAGTCAATACTGAGGAGGACTGCAACAAATTACAGGAGGACATTAATAAACTTGCAAAATGGGCATATAATTGGCAAATGAAGTTCAACACAGAAAAGTGTGAGGTTTTACATTTTGGTAGGAAGAATAGGGAGGTCACTTATCACTTAGAGGGTGCGAGTCTAGTTGGGGTAGAGGAACAAAGGGATCTCGGAGTACAAATACATAAATCACTAAAAATTGTGACACAGGTTAGCAAGGCCATAAAAAAGGCAAACCAAGCACTAGGGTTTATTTCTAGAGGGATAGAATTGAAAAGTAGGGAAGTTATGCTAAACCTATATCGAACCGTGGTTAGACCACACTTGGAATACTGCATACAGTTCTGGTCGCCATATTATAAAAAGGATATAGAGGCACTGGAGAGGGTGCAGAGAAGATTTATAAGGAGGATACCAGAAATGCGAGGGTATAAATATCAGGAAAGGATGAACAGGCTGGGTCTCTTTTCACTTGGGAAAAAAAGAAGGCTGAGGGGTGAATTAATAGAGGTCTTTAAAATTATGAAAGGTTTTGATAGAGTGGATGCAGAGAGAATGTTTCCACTTGTGGGGAAAAGCATAACTAGATGCCATCAATATAAGATAGTCACCAAGAAATCCAATAGGGAATTCAGAAGAAACTTCTTTACCCAAAGAGTAACCCTATAGAGGGTTCTGCTGATAGATTTAGATGAGGAAGGACGGGAGGAGGCTCGAGTGGAGCATAAATGCCGACATGGACTGGTTGGGCTGAATGGCCTGTTTCTGTGCCATACATCCTATATAATCCTATGTACTATTTATTGCCCATCTCTAGTTGCCCTGAGGGCATTAAGAGTCAACCATGTATTGTAGGACTGGTGTCACATGTAATCTCTCTCTTCTTAGGCAGTCCCTCGGAACCGAGGATGATTTGCTTCCACATTAAAAATGAGTTCCCAGGTGACTAATGAGTCCAATGCGGGACCTACAGTCTCTGTCACAGGTGAGGCAGACGGTGGTTGAAGGGGCGGGTGGGTGGGGTGCTTGGGTTGATGTGCACTCCTTGCGCTGCCTGCACTTGGCTTCCGCTTGCTCCCGGCAAAAACACTCGAGGTGTTCAGCGCCTTCTCAGATGCTTCTCCTCCACTTTGTGTGGTCTTGGGCCAGGGATTCCCAGGTGTCAGTGGGGATGTTGCACTTTTTCAAGGAGGCTTTGAGGGTGTCCTTGAAGCATTTCCTCTGCCCACCTGGGGCTCTCTTGCTGTGTCAGAGCTCCGAGTAGAGCGCTTGTTTTGGGAGTCTTGTATCGGGCATGCGGACGATGTGACCTATCCATCAGAGCTGATCGAGCGTGGTCAAAGCTTTGATGCTGGGGATGTTGGCCTGAGCGAGAACACTGACATTGGTGCGCCTATCTTGCCGATGGATTTGCAGGATCTTGCAGAGGCAGCATTGGTGGTACCTCTCCAGTGCATTGAGGTGCCTGCTGTACATGGTCCATGTCTCTGAGGCATACAGCAGGACTGGTATCACTGCTGCTCTTTAGAACATGAGCTTAGTGCCAGGTTTGCGGTCCTGGTCTTCAAACACACTTCCTCAGGCGACCGAAGACTGCACTGGCACATGAAAGCGGTGTTGAACTTCATCATCAACGTCTGTCCTTGTTGACAGTAGGCTCCCGAGGTATGGTTGTGGTCCACATTGTCCAAGGCCTTGTCGTGGATTTTGATAATCGGGGAGCAGTACTGTGTGGCGGGGGCAGCTTGGTAGAGGACCTTTGTCTGCCGGATGTTTAGTGTAATGCCCATGCTCTCGTATGCTTCGGTGAAGGTGTTGACAATGGTTTTGAGATCGACCTCCAAGTGAGCGCAGACGCAAGCGTCGTCTGTGATATGCCATCAATGACTCAAAGACAAGGATTTAACTGAAGGCTTTTAATCACTAAGAACATAGCAGCATAGCAGGTCTTCCCACATCGGGTTCATCTGGTAGTGAGTGACTCATACAGCTCCTGAGACCTTTATATGGCAAAAGACAGGGGCGTAGCCAATACACACAATAGGAACAAAAGGGTGCGGTTCACACAATACAAGCAGGTCTGGTGAAGGCATATTTCATCACATTCACCTCTTCTACAGATTTAGTCTGTCCGGGGGTGTGATAGTCCTTCCTGAACGTCGCAACAGTACCTCGGGTTCCGACCGGGAGTCCGTGGTGCCCTCCTGGGCATACCCATGTGCCGGGGGTGTTGCAGGTACTTCTGGGGGTGGTGAGGATACCTCTGGGGATGGTGGAGGTTCTTCTGGGGGTGGTGGTGATGGGTCATCATCGTCGCTTCCTGCCGAGGCGAGGTCCTTTATGGACACGGTGTCTTCACGCCCGTCGGCGTGCTTGACATACGCGTACTGTGGGTTTGCGTGGAGTAGGTGTACTGCCTCCATGAGGGGATCCGTTTTGTGGCCCCTCACATGCTTCCGTAACAGGACTGTCCCTGGGGTGGAGAGCCACGAGGGTAGGGATACTCCTGAGGTTGATTTGCGGGGAAAAACAAACATCTTCTCGTGAGGAGTGGCGTTAGTAGCAGTACACAGTAGCGACCTTATCGAGTGGAGTACGTCTGGGAGGACCTCCTGCCAGCGGGAGGTGGGGAGGCCTTTAGACCTTAGTGCTAAGGTGACCGCCTTCCACGCTGTCGCGTTCTCCCTCTCCACTTGCCCATTACCCCGGGGGTTATAACTAGTGGTCCGACTCGTGGCTATCCCCTTCGACAGCGGGTATTGGCGCAATTCATCGCTCATGAACGACGCCCCCCCTGTCAGTGTGGATGTAGTTAGGCATGCCGAACGTGCAAAACAGGTTGCCGAGGCACTTGATGACCGTGGCACTGGTCATATCTGGGCAGGGGTAGGCGAATGGGAAGCGGGAGTACTCGTCCACAATGTTGAGAAAGTACACATTGCGGTCGGTGGAGGGGAGTGGTCCCTTGAAATCTAAGCTCAGGCGCTCGAATGGCCGTGTAGCTTTGATCAGGTGGGCTCGGTCGGGTCTGAAAAAACGGGGCTTGCGTTCCGCACAGGTGCGGCAGTCCCTGGTCATAGACCGGACCTCCTCGATGGAATAGGGCAGGTTATGGGATTTTATAAAATGGAATAGCCGGGTGACCCCCGGGTGGCAGAGGCCATTGTGGAGGCCCTGTAGCCTGTCCCCCTGGATGCTGGCACACATCCCTCGTGATAGGGCGTCGGGGGATTCGTTGAGGGCCCCCGGCCTATATACTATGTCGTACTCAAACGTGGAGAGTTCGATCCGCCACCTGAGAATTTTGTCGTTCTTGATCTTCCCCCTCTGTTTGTTGTTAAACATGAAGGCTACCGACCGCTGGTCGGTAAACAGGGTGAAGCGTTTGCCGGCTAGGTAGTGCCTCCAGTGCCGCACTGTCTCCACTATGGCCTGGGCCTCCTTCTCTACCGAGGAGTGCCTGATTGATGTGCCTCAATAATCCCGAGACTCGATGTTAGCGGAACAAAACAAGGCTTTTATTAACTTAGAAGATAACACGCAGTGGAGAGAGGTATCTTCCATCTGGAGCTCTGCAGTACTGGATATGAGGCCAGACTGAGCTGGCTTACATAGAGGCCAGGTATGGGCGGAGCCCTACACACAACACATTCCATACATTCCAATATACAATACAATGGTGAGGAGAAACCTGAAACCAACCACAGTCACAGGCAATACAATGGTGAGGGGAAACCTGAAACCAACCACAGTCACAGGCAGTGATGAATGGAATATTTCATCACATTCACCCCTTCTATAGATTTAGTCTGTTCGGGGGTTTGGTAGTCCTCTGCGACCGACGTGGCTGTTGTGGTGTCACGGGTGTCGGCTGGGTGTCCCCGGTGGCCTCCTGGGTCTCTGCCAGGGGTGCCGCCAGGGTTGATGAAGGGGTAGTTGGTGGGGGTGCCGTTGGTCGATGTTCTTCCGGGGGTGATGAAAGAGTAGTGGGTGGGTAAGAGTTGCTGTGGTCGTTGTTGCTGCTATTGCCGTGGCTGTTGTCGTTACCGGCTGGGGCGACGTCTTTTATTGACACGGTGTCCTCCCTTCCGTCGGCGTGCCGGACATACGCGTATTGGGGGTTGGCGTGGAGTAGGTGCACTGGCTCCACGAGAGGGTCCGTCTTATGGCCCCTCACATGCCTTCGCACGAATACCGGACCTGGGGTGGAGAGCCATGACGGCATGGATACGCCTGAGGTGGATTTCCGGGGAAAGCTAAACATTCGTTCATGAGGCGTGGCATTAGTGGCAGTACACAATAGCGACCGTATCGAATGGAGCACATCTGAGAGGACTTCCTGCCAGCGGGAGATAGGGAGGCCCTTGGTCCTTAGAGCTAGAGTGACTGCTTTCCATACTGTCCCGTTCTCTCGCTCCACTTGACCATTACCCCGGGGGTTGTAGCTGGTGGTACGGCTCGTGGCGATACCCCTGGACAGCATGTACTGGCGTAGCTCTTCACTCATGAAGGATGCCCCCCTATCCGTGTGGATGTAGCTCGGCATACCGAACAGGCAGAACAGGCTGTTGAGACATTTAATGACCGTGGCGCTGGTCATGTCTGGGCAGGGGAAGGCGAATGGGAACCGGGAGTATTCGTCCACAATGTTCAGGAAGTAAACATTGCGGTCGACGGACGGGAGGGGGCCCTTGAAATCTAAGCTGAGCCGCTCAAAGGGCCGTGTAGCTTTGATTAAGTGGGCTCTATCAGGGTGGTAGAACCGAGGCTTGCACTCAGCGCAAGTGCGGCAGTTCCTGGTCAGAGGCCGAACTTCCTCAATCGAGTAGGGTAAGTTGCGGGACTTTATGAAGTGGAACAGCCGCGTGACCCCTGGGTGGCAGAGGTCGTTGTGGAGGGTCTGTAGCCGATCCCCGGTGGCGCTGGCACACATCCCTCGTGAGAGGGCATCTGGGGATTCGTTAAGGGCCCCTGGCCGGTAAATGATGTCATACTCGAAGGTGGAGAGCTCGATCCGCCACCTAAGAATCTTATCATTTTTGATCTTCCCCCTCTGTTTATTATGGAACATAAACGCTACCGACCGCTGGTCGGTAAGTAGGGTGAAGCGTTTGCCGGCTAGGTAGTGGCGCCAGTGGCGCACTGCCTCCACGATGGCTTGGGCCTCCTTTTCCACAGAGGAGTGTCTGATCTCGGGCCCTTGGAGGGTCCTCGAGAAGAAAGCTACGGGCCGCCCCGCCTGGTTGAGGGTGGCCGCCAAGGCAAAGTCAGACGCATCGCTTTCCACTTGAAATGGAGTGTTCTCGTCCACTGCCTGTAGCGTGGCCCGCTCAATATCCTGCTTAATGCTTTTGAAGGCGGCGTGGGCCTCAGCAGAGAGCGGAAAAGAGGATGCTTTCAAGAGGGGGTGGGCTTTGTCGGAGTAGTTGGGGACCCATTGGGAATAATAAGAAAATAAGCCCAGGCACCTTTTCAGGGCTTTGGGAGTGTTGGGCAGGGGCAGCTCCCGTAGGGGGCGCAATCGGTCGGGGTCTGGTCCGATTTCCCCATTCTCCACCACGCTGCCTAGTATGCAGAGGCGCGTGGTGTTGAAAACGCACTTGTCCTCGTTGTAGGTGAGGTTGAGTTTTTGTGCGGTTTTCAGGAACCTCTCGAGGTTCGAGTCGTGATCCTGCTGGTTGTGACCGCAGATGGTGACGTTGTCGAGGTAGGGGAAGGTTGCCTGCAAGTGGTGGTCATCGACCATGCGATCCATCTCCCTCTGGAAGACCGAGACCCCATTCGTCACCCCAAAGGGGATTCTGAGGAATTGGTAGAGGCGTCCGTTCGCCTCGAAGGCGGTGTACGGGCGGTCCTCTGGTCTGATAGGGAGCTGGTGGTACGCTGACTTGAGGTCGATGGTGGAGAACACCCGGTATTGGGCGATTTGGTTCACCATTTCTGATATGCGGGGTAGCGGGTAGGCGTCTAGTTGGGTGTACCTGTTGATCGTTTGGCTATAGTCGATCACCATCCGTTTCTTCTCGCTACCCCTTACCACCACCACTTGGGCGCGCCACGGGCTATTGCTGCATTCAATAATGCGCTCTTTCAGGAGCCTGTCTACCTCGGTCGCGATAGACCGCCTGTCCTCCCAGCTGTACCTCCTGCTTTTGGTCGCTATTGGCCGGCAGTTAGGGGTAAGGTTCGCGAATAGCGAAGGCGGCTTTACCTTCAGGGTAGCCAGGCCGCACACTGTGAGGGGCGGCTGGGACCCACCGTACTTGAGCGTGATGCTTTGGTGGTTGCACTGGAAATCCAGGCCCAAGATCACGCTCGCGCATAGATTCTTCATGATTAATACTTTAAAATTATCGTATACAGTCCCGTTAACGGACAATTGTACCGTGCAGTAACCCAGAATGGTCGATGTCTGGGTTTTATCAGCCATAGAGATGGTACCCCGAGTAGGGACCACCTTTAGGGAGAGTTGTTGTGCCAGTTCAGGGTGGATAAAACTCTCCGTGCTTCCGCTGTCAATTAAACATTTAACCCGGCACCCGTTTACCTCGATGTCCACCATTGATTTGGATAGCGGGTGGGGCCTGGTCTGGTCCACTGTAACCGATGCCACTGTAGGGCCCTGATCGAGACAAGATGGCGTCCACGCTGTCTGCTCACAAGATGGCGGACCCCACGAGGTCGGGCAAGATGGCGTCCAAGATGGCCGCTCCCACGGCGCACACGCAGCGGTGGCGGGTTTTGGTTTTCCGGCGGGGTTCCCTCTGCACACCTTCCCGAAGTGCCCCTTCTTACCGCACTTAAAGCAGGTGGTGCCTTTCGCCGGGCACAGGTTTCTGGTGTGCTTTGGCTGCCCGCAGAAGTAGTAGTTGGGTCCCCGACGCGTCGCGGCTGTCGTAGGGCTTCTGGGGGGAGAGCGGGGCCCCGACGGTGTCGGGCTGCCGGGCGGGGAAGATGCCTTCCAAGATGGCGGCGCCTTTGGTGCACACGTGGCGGCGTGGACGGCGCGGGCTGAAGAGTAGGCGTCCGAGTTTCTCTGGGCCACATCCAGGGATCGCGCGGTGTCCGCAGCCTGTTTCAGGTCCAATCCCGTTTTTTCCAGCAGTCTTTGCCGGATGTAAGTGGAGCTGAGACCTGTGATAAAGGCATCGCGAACAAGCTCGTCGGTGTACACTGCGGCTTTTACATCTCGGCACTTGCAGTCTTTGCCAAGCATTTTCAGGGTGCCTAGGAACTCCTCCACTGATTCCCCAGGTCGCTGTGCGCGAGTGGCGAGCAGATGCCTAGCATACACCTCATTCGTAGGCTGCTGGTAATGCGCCTTTAAGATGTCGCAGGCGGCCAGGTACGTGTCGGCGTCTTGGATGAGGGGGTAAACCCGGTGGCTTACCCAATTCCGCAGAATTCCGAGTTTCATACTCGCAGCGTCCGTAGCGTCTTTGACGGCTGCGGAATTGTCCAGGAAGAATTCCATACACATAAACCAGTGTCCGAAGCGTGCTGATGTGTCCGGAGCATGCTGATCCAAATCCAAACGTTCGGGTTTCAGGAGTTGATCCATTGTGTTGAAAAATAAGTTAATAAAATTGATGTGCCTCAATAATCCCGAGACTCGATGTTAGCGGAACAAAACAAGGCTTTTATTAACTTAGAAGATAACACGCAGTGGAGAGAGGTATCTTCCATCTGGAGCTCTGCAGTACTGGATATGAGGCCAGACTGAGCTGGCTTACATAGAGGCCAGGTATGGGCGGAGCCCTACACACAACACATTCCATACATCCCAATATACAATACAATGGTGAGGAGAAACCTGAAACCAACCACAGTCACAGGCAATACAATGGTGAGGGGAAACCTGAAACCAACCACAGTCACAGGCAGTGATGAATGGAATATTTCATTGACGGGCCCTTGGAGGGTTCTTGAGAAAAAGGCTACGGGCCGCCCATCCTGGTTGAGGGTGGCTGCTAAAGCGAAGTCAGACGCATCGCTTTCGACCTGGAAAGGGATGTTTTCGTCCACTGCCCGCAGGGCGGCCTTCTCAATGTCGTGTTTAATGCTGTTGAAGGCGGCATGGGCCTCGGCTGTGAGCGGGAAGGACGTTGATTTCAGGAGGGGACGGGCCTTGTCGGAATAATTGGGGACCCATTGGGCGTAATAGGAGAAGAACCCCAGGAACCTTTTCAGGGCCTTGGGAGTGTTTGGTAGGGGTAGCTCCCGTAGGGGGCGCAATCGATCGGGGTCCGGACCGATTTCCCCATTTTCCACCACGCAGCCCAGGATACAGAGGCGCGTGGTGCTGAAGACACACTTATCCTCGTTGTAGGTGAGATTGAGTCTGAGGGCGGTTTTCAGAAATCTCGCGAGGTTCGAGTCGTGGTCTTGCTGGTCATGGCCGCAGATGGTGACGTTGTCTAGGTATGGGTAGGTGGCTGTTAACTGGTTCTCATCGACCATGCGGTCCATCTCCCGCTGGAAGACCGAGACCCCGTTCGTTACCCCAAAGGGGACTCTGAGGAAGTGGTAGAGACGTCCGTTCGCCTCGAAGGCGGTGTATGGACGGTCCTCCGGCCTAATGGGGAGCTGGTGGTATGCTGATTTTAGGTCGATGGTGGAAAACACCCGGTATTGCGCGATTTGGTTAACCATATCCGCTATGTGGGGCAGAGGGTAGGTGTCTAGCTGGGTGTATAGATTAACCGTCTGGCTATAATCTATCACCATCCGCTTCTTTTCGCTACCCTTAACTACTACTACCTGGGCGTGCCACGGGCTGGTACTGCATTCGATGATACCCTCCCGCTTGAGTCTTTCTACTTCCGACGCAATGAACCGTCTATCCTCCCAGCTGTACCGCCTACTCTTGGTCGCTATGGGTCGACAGTTGGGTGCGAGGTTGGCGAACAGAGAGGGCGGCTTGACCTTCAGGGTAGCCAGACCGCACACTGTGAGGGGCGGCTGGGACCCACCGTAGGTAAGTGTGATACTTTGGTGGTGGCACTGGAAGTCCAGACCCAAGATCACGCTCACACAGAGATCTGGCATTATCAATAGTTTAAAATCTCTGTAATCATTGCCTTTTACCGACAACATAACCACGCAGAAACCTGTAATTTTTGAGGTATGAGTCTTATCGGCCATGGCGATTTTGCCCTGTGTGGGGACTATCGTTGGTGAAAGTCGTTTTACCAGGCTAGGATGAATAAAGCTTTCGGTGCTCCCACAGTCAATCAAGCATTTAACCTTGTTCCCGTTTACCTCTATGTCCATCATCGATTTAGACAACGGATGTGGCCTGGATTGATCCACTGTGATCGAGGCCACCAGTGGGTCCTGGAGGTCCGTGTAGTCGGGGCAAGATGGTGGACTCCATGAGGGTGGACAAGATGGCTTCCAAGATGGCCGCTCCCACGGCGCGCACGCGGCAGTGGTGGAGTTGGAGGCGGGGTTCCCTCTGCAGACTTTGCTGAAATGTCCTTTCTTCCCGCATTTAAAACAGGTGGTGCCCTTCGCTGGGCACAGATGCCTGGAGTGTTTGTCCTGACCGCAGAAGTAGCATTTCAGGCCCCGATGCATCGCGGCAGTAGTGGGGCTCCTGGGTGGAGGCTGGGGCTCCGATGGTGCTGGGCTGGCCTGAGACCTGGGAGGTGAAGATGGCTTCCAAGATGGCGGCCCCCACGGCGCGCATGAGGCGGAGTGGGCCGCGTGGCCTGGGGAACAGGATTCAGAGTTCCTCTGGGCCATATCCAGCGATCGCGCTATATCTATAGCCTGTTTTAAGTCCAGTCCCTCCTTTTCAAACAGTTTCTGCCGAATATAATTTGAACTGAGGCCCGCAATAAGGGAGTCTCGAATCAGCTCCTCCGTGTACACGATGGCAGACACGGCCTTACAGTTACAGTCTCTGCCCAGTACTTTTAGGTTTAGTATAAAGTCCTCTAGTGACTCACCATGCCGCTGCGTGCGAGTAGTCAGAAGATGCCTGGCGTACACCACGTTTATTGGCCGCGCGTAGTGGGCCTTCAGGATGGTGCAGGCCTCCTCATAGCTGGTGGCATCTTGGATGAGAGGGGAGACCCGATGGCTCACCCAGTTTCGCAGGATTCCCAGTTTCATGTCTCCGGTAGCGGTTTCGTCTGCGGCTATGGCAGTGGATGAGTTTGCAATGAAAAATTCAAAGCATTGGAACCAGTGTCCGAACTGTGTGGCTGCGTCTGAGGCATGGGGGTCCAGATCCAAGTGCTCTGGTTTCAGGAGTCGATCCATCTTGGTGTTTTAGTGATTAAAATTGATGTGCCTTCAATAACTCAAAGACAAGGAATTTAAAGGATTCAACTAAGGCTTTTAATCACTAAGAACATAGCAGCATAGCAGGTCTTCCCACATCGGGTTCATCTGGTAGTGAGTGACTCATACAGCTCCTGAGACCTTTATATGGCAAAAGACAGGGGCGTAGCCAATACACACAATAGGAACAAAAGGGTGTGGTTCACACAATACAAGCAGGTAAAATACAAGCAGGTCTGATGAAGGCATATTTCATCACAGTCTGCATACTGTAATTCAACGACAGAGGATCGGAAGGCCTTGGATCTGGACTGGAGGTGACGGAGGTTGAACAGTTTCCCGATTGTTCTGTAAATTAGCTCCACTCCAACGGGGAGCTTACTGAGGGTGAGATGGAGCCTTGCAGCAAGGAAGATCGAGAAGAGCGTTGGTGCGATGACACAGCCTTGCTTGACCCCGGTCTGTACGTGAGTTGGGTCTGTGGTGGAACCATTGGTCAGGATCACGGCTTGCATGTCGTCGCAAAGCAAGCGGAGAATGGTGACAAACTTTTGAGGGCAGCTGAATTTAAGGAGGACACTCCAGAATCCCTCACGGTTGACAGTGTCGAAGGCATTTGTGAGATCAAAGAAGGCCATGTACAGTGGTTGGTGCTGTTCTCTGCATTTCTCTTGTAATTGACGTGCAGTGAAGATCATTTCCATTGTGCCCCTTAGTGGGCGGAATCCGCATTGCGACTCTGGGAGGAGCTCTTCGGCCACTGGGAGAAGCCGATTGAGGAGGATTCTTGCGATGACTTTCCCTGTGGCAGACAGCAGGGAAAGTCCTGTGTAATTACCGCAATCTTGTCACCTTTCTTGAAGATGGCCACAATTACGGCGTCTCTAAGATCCCCTGGCATGCTCTCCTTCTTCCAGATAAGAGAAATGAGTTTATGAATTCATGCCATGCTTTAGTGCCTCGGCAGGGGTTCCATCTGCTCCTGAGGCCTTGTTCTTCAGTTGTCGGATGGCCTTTTCAACCTCATGCTGGCCTGGGGTTGTGCTGAGGTGGTGGTGGGGAGCATGCTGCGGGATGGAGTTGAGGACACTCTCATCGAAGACAGAGTCTTGGTTAAGGAGATCCTCGAAGTGCTCCTTCCAGCGGGCACTGACTGCCTCTCCGTTCTTGGCCCGCAGTGGGGTAAGACCTTGGGTGCTTGGGCCGTAGATGGTCTTGACTGCGCTAAAGAATCCACACACATCATGGTTGTCGGCTAGCTGCTGGATCTCCTCCACTTTCTCCACCCACCATCTGTTCTTTAGGTCGCGAGTTTTTTGTTGGACCTCGGCCTTCAGGCGTCTGTAGAGCTGCTTTCTTGGTCTCCAGTTCTGTTGCTGTTTCCAGATCAGGAATGCCTTGCGCTTGCGGCTTATTAGCTCCTGGATCTCCTGGTCGTTCTCGTCGAACCAGTCTTGGTGTTTCCTGGTCGAGTGACCGAGTGTCTCTTCACAGGTGCTGATTATGGAGGCTGTGGTGTATGTAACCTGTTCCACCTTAAGAGAACTACCTTAAGAGATGTACTACTTTCTCTTGGCTGCTGTATACTGTAATACTGTAATACCGGTGGTGACCACACCGGTATATAAGTGTCGTGTAGGGATTTGCTGGGCAGTTCAGCCCTGACCTTCGAATAGTAAAGACCTGTTAAAAGTTATTCTTGTTGTCTGTGTACAGTGATTGATCCTAAACATAACTGGGACACACAGACTCAACAGTGGCGACGAGTCCGATCTTACCCTGCGGCAGTTTTACATCCAAGGCAGCTTCGTCCTCAGAACGGGCGTCGAGAAGAGGCATCCGCCCTCATCATCCTGCTGAGCACCATCGCACGGGAGGCATCGAGAACCCGGGTTTAAAAAGAAAAATTCTGACCACGAAGCCCTCCATCAGCGACAGGCAGTGATCATCCCTTCTACCACGGTGGTGGGTAAGCCGATCAGCGACACGAGCAGAAAGTCGGCCGCGTTGGCTGTGGAGTAGGGGAGGGAAAACGGAGGAATAAGGGCGGAGAACTCGACCACGGCCGGTAAAAAAGGGCCGCGCTGCAATCGAGGCCGAGAGGCGCAGCGACTGGGGCAGCTTAAGGCACGAGAGCCGCGGAGCAATTAAACGCAGCCGGTGTAAAGGACCGGGCTGCAAGCGGGGCTGCGAGGCAAAGCAGCGTCGGGGAATCGAGAACCACTGGGGAGGCGAGAACGGCAGCAGCACGGCAATTGCCATTGCAGCCAGCGGGGGAAGAAGGCAAACGCGGGAATCCACCATTGTAGTCGGCGGGGGAAGAAGACGAGCGCGGGAAAGACCGCCAAGCGCAGGAAGCCGCCATTTTAGTAGGCGGGGGAAGAAGACAAGCGCGGGAAGCCGCCATTTTGAAAAAAAAAAAAAAAATTTAAACTTGCAAGGATGCCTAAACATGGGAGCATTAATACCTTTGATAGTGATATTGAAGATTGGACCACGTATGTAGAACGCATGGAAGTTTATTGTAAAGCAAATAAGGTACCAGATGATGAGAAAGCACTAACCTTATTAAGCTCAATGGGTGCGAAGACATACAGGCTATTGAAGCACCTTCTATCACCAAATAAACCGGCGGATCAGACTTTCGCGAATATTGTTACTGTCCTGAAAAATCATTTAAACCCCACGCCGCTGATGATAGCGGAACGATTTAAATTTTACAGAAGAACGCAGCTGAAAGACGAAAGCAACGCTGAATTTTTAATTGAACTGCGTAAGCTATCGAAGTACTGTCAGTTTGGAGCAGGACTAGCAGATGCGCTGAGAGATAAATTTGTGTGTGGATTGTTAAAAGAAGGAACACAAAAGCGACTGCTTGAGGAGAATGATCTTACGCTTGATAAAGCTGTCACTATTGCAGCATCGCAAGAAGCCGCAGCAAGAGGCACGGCGGAAATGCAGCTACGGTCACCGGAACTCAGCACCAATCAAATGGTCTTGGGTACAGTAAAATGTTATCGTTGTGGAAAGACAACGCACGATCAGAACCAGTGCTGGTTCAAAAATCAGGAATGCAGAAAATGTGGCAGGCTTGGTCACATAGCTAAAGTATGCCGGTCAGGAAAGAAGACCAGCAACAAAAAGTCACCGCAGGAAAAGTACAGAAAGGTACACAAGGTGACAGAGAACAGTTCGAACGAACAGAAGTCAGATTCAGACTCCAGCAGTAATGAACTGGGTAGTCTAAGAGTACACAATGTTGGTAAGGAAGCAGACCTCCAAACAATTTGGGTCACACTTCAGATAGCAGGAGCCCAAGTGAAGATGGAATTGGACACTGGATCGGCATTGACGGTCATAAATAAGCAAGATTACAAAAGATTATTCCCACATATTCCCCTACGGGATACGGAGATTTATTGAAAACATACACGGGGCAAAGAGTATACCCCATCGGGAAGATAGAGGTAAAGGTGGTCCACAGGGGCAAAGAAAGCCGAGGAATGGACTTATATGTGCTACCTGAGGGAGGTCCACCACTACTGGGACGGGAGTGGATTAGGAAAATAAATATGGACTGGCATTCCTTAAAAGCACTAACGGTAGATTCCGGTAAAAATGATGTCAAACCTAAACGATTGTCCAGAATATTGGACGATGCTAAAGAGATGTTTCAACAGGGACTGGGAACACTGAGAGGAATTACGGCAAACATCAAGGTTGAAGAACATGCAAACCCGAAATTTTTCAAAGCCAGACCGGTACCTTATGCGATACGACCTGCTGTGGAAGCTGAGCTGGAAGGGCTAGAACGTTCGGGAGTACTGTCTAAGGTAGACTGGAGTGAGTGGGCCACGCCCATTGTTCCCGTCATGAAGCGTTCATCGAGCAACAAGCCGGGGGAACCGGGGAAGGTTCGCATCTGTGGAGATTTCAAGATCACTGTTAATCCGGTGCTTCACACGGTGCAGTATCCGCTTCCGCGGATTGAGGATATCTTCGCTTCGTTGTCTGGCGGGAAACACTTCACCAAGATAGACCTGGCGCAGGCGTACTTACAGATGGAAGTTGAGGAAGAGTCACGCCAGTATCTCACGATCAACACGCATAGAGGCTTGTACCGGTATAATAGACTGGTTTTTGGAGTGGCATCGGCTCCAGCAATTTGGCAGAGGGCCATGGAGCAGGTATTACAGGGAATTCCAGGCACACAATGTTACCTGGACGATATTCTGATTACAGGAGATGATGACGAGGAACACCTTGCAAATTTGGAACTGGTGCTCACCAGATTGAAAGAATATGGACTTCGAGTTAATCGGCAGAAATGTGAGTTCTTTCAGAAGAGGATCTCGTACTGTGGTCATGTCATTGACCAGGAGGGGCTTCATAAGTCTCCTGACAAGATCGAAGCTGTTGTGAAGGCTCCCGCTCCGGATAATGTATCCCAGTTGAGGTCGTTCCTAGGGTTGATTAACTATTACCATAAGTTTCTGCCAAATTTATCCACGGTGCTGCACCCGCTGAACGCTCTTTTGCAGAAGGGAGTACCATGGAAGTGGAGCGAGGACTGTAAGAGGGCCTTTCGCAAAAGCAAGGCATTGATCACCTCAGAGGAAGTGTTGGCTCACTTCAACCCAACGCTGCCTATTCGTTTGGCTTGTGATGCTTCTCCATATGGTATTGGGGCAGTACTCTCACACAAGTTGCCAAATGGCCAGGAGAGGCCAGTTGCGTTCGCATCCAGATCATTGACCTCCGCTGAGCGAAACTATGCTCAGATAGATAGGGAGGCTCTCAGCCTTGTGTGGGGAGTAAAGAAGTTTAATCATTACCTGCAGGGCCAAAAGTTCACGCTTCTGACAGACCACCAGCCGTTGGTATCCATTTTTAACCCTAAGAAGGGTGTTTCGGTGATGACAGCACAGAGACTCCAGAGATGGTCCCTTTTCCTAGGGGCACATCAATATCAGATTGAATTCAAAGGTACAAAGCAGCATGGTAATGCTGATGGGCTGTCGCGCCTGCCACTACCTACAGAGGAGGAGGCACCGACGGTTGACCCTGTTGAGTTATTTCACTCGACCATCATCGAGTGTTTACCAGTCACCAATGCAAGTATTGAAAGAGAAACCAGGAACGACCCGACACTGTCCCGGGTCTGCGAAGTGACAGTGAAGGGATGGCCAGCACATGGTGATCCACTGTTACCGGCATTCTCAGCAAGACGAGAACAGCTGTCCGTCTGTCAAGGAACATTGATGTATGGAACAAGGGTGATTATTCCTCCTAAGTTAAGAGAGAGAGTTCTAAAGGAACTGCATGAAGGTCATCTGGGGGTAGTCAAGATGAAAAGCCTTGCTAGGGCTTATGTGTGGTGGCCGGGTATCGACCAACAGATAGAGGATCTGACGAAAAGCTGCTCAGGGTGCCAAAAAGTGCAAAATGCACCTCCGATTGCACCGCTGCATCCATGGGAATGGCCTTCAACCCCATGGCAACGTGTACATATTGACTTTGCTGGTCCATTCATGGACTCCATGTTTTTAATTGCGGTGGACGCACATTCTAAATGGCCAGAAGTGATTAAGATGACTACCACTACCTCGGAAAAGACGATCGCGGTGCTAAGAACGATATTTGCAAGAAATGGATTGCCAGAACAAATATGTTCAGACAACGGACCGCAGTTCGTGTCAGAAGAATTCCAGAAATTCATGAAGAAGAATGGGGTGAAACATTATACCTCTGCCCCATATCATCCGGCTACAAACGGGTTGGCCGAGAGATTTGTACAAACGTTTAAAAAAGCAATAAAGGCCATGAGCGAAGATCAGATTCCACTACAACACAAGGTGGACAAATTCCTACTGGCATATCGAAACGCCACTCATGCAGTGACAAACCAAAGTCCTGCCATGATGTTCTATAACAGGAGGTTGCGGTCCAGGTTGGACTTGTTAAAACCAAATGTGCGGAGGGAAGTTGAAAACAAACAGTTCCAGCATATAAATAACAAGACCACTCGGAGCTTCGAAATAGGACAACCAGTGTTAGCCCGGGACTATAAAAACGAGAAATGGCAATCTGGAACAATTCGGGCAATACAAGGACCCCTGATGTACACGGTAGATATTGGTGAAAATGTAATACGGCGTCATGCTGACCAACTGGTAGAATCGAGAGCAAGGGTCGAACCCATGGTTACGGCAGAGACAACCGCGAAAGAAGTTAGTGAACCTGAAGCATCTACCTCAGAAGTGAATGTACCTGATGATGATGTCCAATCCATAAGAGACCAACTAGATGAGTCACCCCAGCAACGAGAATCAGAGACCCCTGAAAGGCGTTATCCAACTCGAATCAGGAGGCCTCCTCAGAGACTGAATCTTTGAACTGTTTGGCATGAAGTTGTATATATATATATATGTTATTATGCTATGTTAAATGGGGATATAACTGTTAAGCTAAAAAGGGAGGATTGTGGTGTATGTAACCTGTTCCACCTTAAGAGAACTACCTTAAGAGATGTACTACTTTCTCTTGGCTGCTGTATACTGTAATACTGTAATACCGGTGGTGACCACACCGGTATATAAGTGTCGTGTAGGGATTTGCTGGGCAGTTCAGCCCTGACCTTCGAATAGTAAAGACCTGTTAAAAGTTATTCTTGTTGTCTGTGTACAGTGATTGATCCTAAACATAACTGGGACACACAGACTCAACAGAGGCTTTGAGTGCAGACCAGGCGCTGTGGACGCTCTGCGCCTCTGAATCACTGGGAGTCGTCAGGTTGGCTGTGAGGCACAGGCGGAATAGGGCTTTCTTAGCGGGGTCTTTGAGTGCTCCAGCGTTGATTTTCCTGTGGCATTGTTTCTGTTGCCGCCGCTGTTTTGTGGCTACATTGATGGCGATGACAGAGCGGATTAGGCGGTGGTCTGTCCAGTAGTCATCAGCTCCTGTCATGGCGCGGGTGATGCAGACATCCTTGCGGTCCCTCGCTTGGACGATGACGTAGTCTAGCAGATGCCAGTGCTTGGAGTGAGGGTGCTGCCATGAAGCCTTGTGCTTGTCTCTCTGACGGAACAAGGTGTTGGTTATGACAAGGCCATGTTCTAAGCATTTCAACAGGAGGAGGGTACCATTGGAGTTGGCTTTCCCTACCCCCTCTCTGTCGATCACACCTCCGCAGAGGTCTGTCTCCTTTCCAACTCTGACGTTAAAGTCGCCAAGGAGAATCAGCTTGTCACCTGTTGGGACTCGGGACAGGGATTGTTCGAGGCTGGAGTAGAATTCCTCTTTGGTCTCGTCTGTGGCTTCCAGTGTTGGGGCGTACGCACTGATGACCGTAACGCACTGGTTCTGGGCTAGGGTGAGCCGAAGAGTCATGAGGCGCTCGTTTATACCACTAGGAGAGACTCTGAGACGCCCAACCAGTTCATTTTTTATGGCGACGCCTACCCCATGGAGGCGGCGTTCTTCAGGTTTGCCTTTCCAGAAGAAGGTGTAGCCACCGCTTTGCTCCTTGAGCTAGCCTTTCCCTGCCCGCCGGGTCTCACATAGGGCGGCGATGTCAATGTCGAAACGTCTGAGTTCCCGGGCAACGCTAGCAATACAGCGTTCCGGTCTGTCACTGTTGAGGTTGCTCATGAGGGTCCTGACATTCCAAGTCCCGAACTTCATTTTAAAGGGTGGAAGATGCCTGTGCGTGAATTCTTTTAACGTGGGGTGGCCGTTGCACACCAGCTACCACATGGGCTTGACAGAGCAAGGTCTTGGTCCAATGGCAAGGGGATCCAAGATGACTGGAGACCAGGCTCTGCTACAACGGCCTAGAGCACACACACAAACATACTGCTACTGTCCTCCTCCTTCCTTCCCGCAGGTCCTCTCTGCCTGGGTTTCGTAGGATGCATTGTGGTCCTTTCGACCTCACTGTTGGCCCGTGCCACACCTTCCCTGGGCCCCGACCCCGCTGCTGGACTCGTCCTCGCTCCTGGGTCCCGGCCTCGGACATGAATGATGTTGTCTCTCACAGGATCAAACTAGCACTGATATTCTTGCGATCCCTGGCCCCGAGCTCCACTCGTGATCCACTAGTCACTAGATCAATAGTCCAGTGGAGGAGCATAGTCTTGACGACAGAGAGGTCTGGGAATTTGGGAGCTAAGTTTAAGTGAAGATCCAGTGCTCACTGATGAGAACAAATAGGCCAGACCTGAAGGACATTCACGAACCAGTTGGGTTTTTATGACAATCCAGCAGCTTTCATGGTTATTTTCTTGGTGCCAACCCACAAGTTATCATCTGCAGCGCACTACTTGTTACAATCCCCAATGGCTGCACCAATGCACAATGCTAAGAAAACATCATTCTTTTGAAAGCATGTTCCGTGAGATCCCCTGACTCATCAGCTGAAGAGTGACGTGAGCTAACCTTCTGAACAGCATGTTCCTTTTTCTTTTCTATCATTACCAGCTGCTCCTGTTCACTTGTGGGATCAGTGTACTATAGGTTGACTAAGTGCTCTTTACACCCACCCACCCCCCACTTCCAGTTGCGCTAACATCCAATAGGAATATCTAGACTAGAGACTCTTCCACTATGATGGAAAGTAACACTCTTCCGTACTTTCCACAGGGTGTCGTAGGCATTCCGAGGTTCACATTCCTGAACAAGCAAGGCGTAATAATGCCAGCTTTTCTCCCCTGCCCTCCTTTAGGTCCGCCTATGACACTATGCCTCAGCGGTGAAGGTAGTGTATCACCTGTCTGCTAAAGCTGCTACTACGAAGTGTGTAAGAGTGGCCCAGGGTGACTCATAGAAACATAGAAACACAGAAGATAGGAGCAGGAGTAGGCCATTCGGCCCCTCGAGCCTGCTCCGCCATTGAATGAGATCATGGCTGATCATCCAAATTCAGTACCCTGTCCCTGCTTTCTCCCCATATCCCTTGATGCCTTTAGCCTTAAGAAATATATCCAACTCCTTCTTGAATATATTTAATGAATTGGCCTCTACTGCCTTCTGTGGTAGAGAATTCCACAGGTTCACCACTCTGGGTGAAGAAATTCCTCTTCATCTCTGTCCTAAATGGCTTACCCCTTATCCTTAGACTGTGACCCCTGGTTCTGGACTCCCCCGCCATCGGGAACATCCTTCCTGCATCTAGTCTGTCTAGTCCTGTCAGAATTTTATAAGTTTCAATGAGGAAGGATGTTCTTGCCATGGAAGGAGTTCAGCGAAGATTCACAAGGCTGATCCCTGGGATGGCAGGAATGACGTATGAGGAGAGATTGGGTCGATTGGGCTTATACTCGCTGGAGTTTAGAAGAATAAGAGGGGATCTCATCGAAACTTATAAAATTCTGACAGCTCTGAACAAACTAGATGCAGGTAGAATGTTCGCGATGGTCGGAGAGTCCAGAACCAGGGGTCATAGTCTAAGGATAAGGGGTAAGCCATTTAGGACAGAGATGAGGAAGAATTTCTTCACCCAGAGAGTGGTGAACCTGTGGAATTCTTTACCACAGAAGGCGGTTGAGGCCAAATCTTTAAATATATTCAAGAAGGAGTTAGGTATATTTCTTAGAGCTAAAGGTATCAAGGGATATGGGGAGAAGGCAGGTACGGGGTACTGAGTTTGGATGATCAGCCATGATCTCATCGAATGGCGTAGCAGGCTCGAGGGGCCGAATGGCCTACTCCTGCACCTATCTTCTTTGTTTCCATGTTTCTATGTTTCTATCCACTCTCATTCTTCTAAACTCCAACGAGTATAAGCCCAATCGACCCAATCTCTCCTCATACGTCATTCCTGCCATCCTGGTGAATCTTCGCTGCGCTCCCTCCATGGCAAGAACATCCTTCCTCAGATAAGGCGACCAAAACCACACACGATACTCAAGATGTGGTCTCACCAAGGCCCTGTACAACTGCAGCAAGACATCCTTGTTCCTGTACTTAAACCCTCTCGCTACAAAGGCCAACATACCATTTGCCTTCTTAACCGCCTGCTGCACCTGCATGCTTACCTTCAACGACTGTGCACAAGGACACCCAGGTCTCGTTGCACTTCCCCTTCTCCCAATCTATTGCCATTCAGATAATAATCTGCCTTCCTGTTTTTGACACCAAAGTGGATAACCTCACATTTATCCACGTTATATTGCATCTGCCATGCTTCTGCCCAATCACCCAAACTGTCCAAATCATACTGGAGTTTCTCGGCATCCTCCTCACAGCACACACGCCCACCCAGCTTTGTGTCGTCTGCAAACATGGAGATATTACATCTAGTTCCCTCGTCTAGATCATTAATATATATTGTGAATAGCTGGGGTCCAAGGACCGATCCCTGCGCACCCCACTAGTCACTGCCTGCCACTCGGAAAAAGAGCCGTTTATTCCAACTCTTTGCTTTCTGTCTGCCAACAGTTCTCTATCCAAGTCAATACCCTGCCCCCAATCCCATGTGCCTTAACTTTACACGTTAATCTCTTATGCGGGACCTTATCGAAAGCCTTCTGAAAGTCCAAATACACCACATCCACTGGTTCTCCCTTATCTATTTTACCAGTTACATCCTCAAAAACTTCCAGTAGATTAGTCAAGCACGATTTACCTTTTGTAAATCCATGTTGACTTTGTCCGATCCTGTTACTGTTTTCCAAGTGCTCTGCTATTACATCTTTTATAATGGACTCTAGCATTTTCCCCACTACTGATGTCAGGCTTACTGGTCTGTAATTCCCCGTTTTCTCTCTACCACCTTTTTTGAATAGTGGGGTAACATTAGCTACCCTCCAATCCATGGGTAGTGTACCAGATTCTATCAAATGTTGGAAGATGACCAGCAATGCATCTACTATTTCTAGGGCCACTTCCTTAAGTACCCCAGGATGTAGATTATCAGGCCCTGAGGATTTATCGGCCTTCAATCCCCTCAATGTCCCTAACACCATTTACCGACAAATTTCATTCAATTCCTCCCTCTCATTAGACCCTATTTTGCCTAACATCTCTGGGAGGTTATTTGTGTCCTCCTTTGTGAAGACAGAACCAAAATATGTATTTAATTGGGCTGCCATTTCTTTGTTCCCCATTATAAATTCCCCTGATTCTGACTGCAAGGGACCTACGCTTGACTTCACCAATCTTTTCCTCTTCACATATCTATAAAAGCTTTTACAGTCAGTTTTTATGTTCCCTGAAAGCTTACTCTCATACTCTATTTTCCCCCTCTGAATTAATCCCTTTGTCCTCCTTTGCTGAATCCTAAACTGCTCCCAATCCTCAGGTTTACTGCTTTTTCTGGCCAATTTATATGTCCCCTCCTTGGATCTTATGCTATCCCTAATTTCCCTTGTTAGCCACGGTTGAGTCACCTTTTTTGTTTCATTTTTATGCCAAACTGGGATGAACAAATTCTGTAGTTCATCCATGCAATCTTTGAATGTTTGCCATTGCCTATCCACCGTCAACCCTTTGAGTGACATTCCCCAATCAATCCTACCCAACTCGCGCCTCATACCATCGTAGTTTCCTTTATTTAAATGCAGGAACCTAGTCTCTGTGTCAACTACTTCACTCTCCATCTTAATGAAGAATTCTATCATATTATGATCGCTCTGCCCCAAGGGGCCTCGCACAAGAAGATTGCTAATTAATCCTTTCTCATTACATAATACCCAGTCTAAGATGGCTTGATCTCCAGTTGGTTCCTTGACATATTGGTCCAGGAAACCATCCCGTATACACTCCAGGAATTCCTCCTTCACAGTATTGTTACTAATTTGGTTAGCCCAATCTATATGTAGATTAAAGTCACCCATGATAACTGCTGTGGCCTTATTGCATGTGTCTCTAATTTCCAGTTTAATGCCATCCCCAACCTCCGCATTACTGTTTGGGGGTCTGTATACCACTCCCACTAACGTTTTCTGCCCCTTGGTATTTCTCAGTTCTACCCATACAGATTCCACATCATCAGAGCTAATATCCTTCCTTACAATTGTGTTAATCCCCTCTTTAACCAGCAATGCTACCCCACCTCCTTTTCCTTTTTGCCTGTCTTTCCTGAATATTGAATACCCCTGGATGTTGAGTTCCCAGCCTTGGTCACCCTGGAGCCATGTTTCCGTAATCCCAATAACATCCTATCCATTTACCTCTATTTGCGCAGCTAATTCATCCACCTTATTATGAATGCTCCTCGCATTAAGACACAAAGCCTTCAGGCTTGTTTTGTTAACACTCTTCGACCTTTTAGAATTATTATTTACTGTGGCCATGTTTGATTTAAACTCTTCATTTCTCTGACTGCCACCTTTGCTTTTCTCCTTCCTGTCTTTTGCTTCTATCCATGTTTCCCTTTCCTCTGTCTCCCTGCTCAGGTTCCCAACCCCCTGCCATTTTAGTTTAAACCCTCCCCCACAGCACTAGCAAACACTCCCCCTAGGACATCGGTCCCGGTCCTGCCTAGGTGCAAACCGTCCAGTTTGTACTGGTCCCACCTCCCCCAGAACCGGTTCCAATGTCCCAGGAATTTGAATCCCTCCCCCTTGCACCATTCCTCTAGCCACATATTCATCTGAAATATCCTTCTATTTCTACTCTGACTAGCATGTGGCACTGGTAGCAATCCTGAGTTTACTACGTTTGAGGTCCTATTTTTTAATTTACCTCCTAACTCCCTATATTCAGCTTTTAGGACCTCATCCCATTTTTTACCTATATCGTTGGTACCTATATGCACCACGACAACTGGCTGTTCACCCTCCCCTTCCAAAAAGCTCTGCAGCCGCTCCGAGACATCCTTGACCCTTGCACCAGGGAGGCAACTTACCATCCTGGAGTCTCGTTTGCGGCCGCAGAAACGCCTATCTATTCCCCTTACAATAGAATCCCCTATTACTATAGCTCTACCCCTCTTTTTCTTCCCGTCCTGTGCAGCAGAACCACCCATGGTGCCAGAAAGTTGGCTGCTGCTGCCTTCCCCCGATAAGCCATCCTCCCCAACAATATCCAAAGCGGTATACCTGTTTGAGAGGGGGATGGTCACAGAGGACCCCTGCACTACCTGCCTGTGCCTACTACTCTGCCTGGCGGTCACCCATTCCCTTCCTGCCTGTGCAGCCTTTACCTGCAGTGTGACCAACTCATTAAACATGCTTTCCACGATGTCCTCAGCATCGCGAATGCTCCAGTATGTATCCATTCGCAGCTCCAGCGCCACAATGCGGTCTGCCAGTAGCTGCAGATGGATACACTTCCCGCACACATGGTCGTCAGGGACACAGGAAGTGTCCCTGATTTCCCACATAGTGCAGGAGGAGCATACCATGGCGCCGAGCTGTACTGCCATGACTTACCCTTTAATTAATTCAAATAAAATTAATCCAAATCAATCCCACCAATTACATTATAATTAAATGATATACTCAAGGGCCCTTGTTTACCAGCAGTTCCACTACACAACAGAGACCTTAGAAACTATAAACCACAAAATTTAACTTTGGAAAAAAGCGAGAAAGAGAGAAATACTCACCAACCAATCAGTTACCTGCTTTCTGGTGATGTCACACTTCAATTACTTTTTACTTCTCTCTCTCCTCTTGCAGGTCCGCTTCGCCCGCTCTCGGAGCTCGGTTTAAATCAGCCTCTCCCGCCTCTCCTCTCGCAGGTCCTAACATGGCTGCCTTGTTTCCTACATTACAACAGTGACTACATTTCAAAAGTATTTCTTTGGCTGTAAAGCGCTTTGGGACATCCTTAGGTCATGAAAGGTGCAATATAAATTCAAGTCTTTCTTTTTTTTCTTTCAATCACTGTCTCCAAGGACCGTACTCCTGCCAGTGGTTCTGCATAACCAGCCAGCGGGAGATACAAGGACCCCAAATTTCTGCTGGACCAGCGGCACACTCTCCTGCTCTGGCAGGCGGCCAAGATGTGTCCATTGTGTCGTGAGTACTTGCCGCTGCCATGTTAATGAGGTGACCTCTCTCTACATACACAACTTGTGAATTTTTGCAATACACAAGAAGAGAACATGAAAGTATAATAATTTATGGCAATAGGAAAATACCATTAGGCCCAAGAGGCTGGCAACTTTTTGATTTATCTCAATCCCATTTCCCTTCCTCTGAAGCGATGCCTTGACTCCGCTCATCACCTCCACATGATGTCCTGACTGAGCTCTTGGACTAATCATATGGGAAACCCTGGATGTGAGGATATGCACCAAGTGCAGGACATTGCTTCAGGGCTAAGCTCTTTACTTTACTATTAATACATTTAGTTTATAGATACTGTAACTATGATCTGCTGGAAAAACACAATACAATCACATTTATAGTCTATTCATAAAAAGCAATTAATACCTCTGCCAGAAACTAGTAACAAGGAATAGATACTCATTTCCTTCTAAAAATAAATCCAAAATCTGTTTTATGTGACAGCTTTATCTCTTGCTATACAGCCTTTGTGCCTTTGCTCACTCATCTTAGTCTTTTAAGGGGTTCTTTCAGTTGGTTTTTGGATTGATCTCAAATATTCTTTGCAGACTTGCCAAAAACAAAGTGGACAGCAGCAACTGATGTTGCTGTGTTTGGAAATGTCTTCAGATTCAGGTCACTCTGAAAGTAACGTCAAAATGTGACTCAGATGTGTTTTTTTTCTGTGCCAGATCTCAATTTAACTTGCTTTTCTACCAATCTGTTTGGATTAATGTTACATTACGACATTCTCTCCATGCAAAAAAATAAATATTTTACTGTTTGGTATTTTTTGAGTAAATAATTCTGTGTCCCAGATGATCTAAGACATAGCACATTTGTAGCAAACTATTGATTCATGTTTCCTGTTTACATCCATAATTGGGAGGTAAATTTTCCAATTTCTTCCTATTTATGCTGTCTGATCCTACATTCACTTTCTACCGCATAAGTCTTTGGTTTAAATCAGCTAGTGATCGGTATTTAGTAAAACAATGATTCAGCATTTTTGTTTACATCCACAAGCAGAATGTAAATCTCTGTTTATTTTTCCTCCTCATTGTGCTGGCTAGTTACATGCCATTTTACAATTTTACACTATGTGTACGAATAGTAAAAAAGAATGGAAGTGTCAGCCCTTCTTACAACAATAAACACAGCACTTTCACTACCTCTACCCATCTGCCTGCCTGCATAATATGCCCACTGCAACAGAGTGATAGCTTTATTCCTCTCACCTGCAGCAAGTAGTGATACGTTTGATTATTGTTTAGTTACCATGTTGTATTATGTTGTACACTGAAGCCCTGGGGCAGCACTGGGCTTTGCTGCTGATGTACATTGACCATAAAATTAGAAGCTAACATTGAGTGGCTGTGATCCTGGCATGTTTGGGCCTCGTTTACATGGTGTCATTATCTAAATTAGGTTCCAGGCCAAATTTCATGACTTTGGACGATGCTCTGAACAGTGTTTGCCTCTCCCATATAAACTGGGCATAAAGAGTACTGAACTGAGGAGGTCAGTTTTGGAGCAAAGTAGCTGCTGTTTCTGTTGCTGTGAAGTGTCCTTTTTTTGGCTGGGATTTTTTTTAACTTTTGCACTGAGCATCTCAAAGACCTTTTCCTCCTAGTTCTGCCTTTTTCTACCAATTTCTACCCCTTGGTCTTTGTGCTCCCCAAGCAGAAAAAAGCAACTGATGGCAGGGAGAGGTAGGGTGCTCTGTGCCTCTTAGGTTGGCTGTGGCCTGGAAACCCTGAATCCAGAGTTATGAGATGTCCCAGCTGAAGCCATGTGCAACAACACAAAGCTTTCATTTTGCTATGCTACATTTTCCTTAAGTCTTTGCAGTTCCCGCTGCAGAGAAAGCTGCACCTAACAACAGTTGGGAGGATTGGGACTTGCTGTGCCTGTTCCCATATTATTGCATGAAGAGGACCAATTCATGGGTGGGCAACATCTTCAAGTCTAAAGACACCTCAGATGGCATGTTTGCTCTACGATAGGCCTGGAAGATTGAAATTATTTCTTGGCCCTCTCTCCAGACAACTGGGACTGACATCCTAACAGAAGGTTGGTCTTCTATTCCAAAAAGAGGTATCTCCTTTTCTTGCACTTCTTACAGCAGGACTTCCAAGGTGTGGTCATCAAATGTGGCAGTTTTGCCCACATTCCCTCATTCCACCATATTTGCAGCCAATGTTCCTTCTAATTTTTTGTTGGTGTGCGGTTGCGCACGCGCGCTATCTTTTCCAGCGGCAGCAGCTGGTGAGCGGCCTGCACAGGATCTCCCGACTGGTGCACGGCCTCACACCTTAGGGGGAACATTGTTTGCAGCTAGTTAATATTTTCTTTCTTCCCTCCAAAATCCACCTCCTCTTTAAAAGGCTAGCAGCAGCCCTTTCAGAGCTGCTGGCTCACCTTTATTTTTGATTGGCAGCCATCCAGCTTTCTTGTTTATATTTTTCATATGGAGGAAGCCTTGTCAAATGAAGTGGAGGGACTTACCTCACAAAATTCAGGATATGATAGTGTAGTGATTATGTTACTGGACTAATAATCCAGAGAAAGTGAATTCAAATCCCACCATGGCAGTTTAAGAAATTGAATTCAGTTTTTTAAAAATCTGGTAATAAAAAGCTGGCATCAGTTAAAGTGACCATGAAGCTGTCGGACTGTCATAAAAGCCCAACTGGTTCACTACTGTCCTTAAAGCTAGGAAACCTGGTGCCCTTATCTGGCTTTTATGTGACTCCAGTCTCATACCAACAGCCCTCTAATGTGGCCTAGCAAGCCGTATAAAACCACTATCAGTGGCTCAAGAAGGTGGCCCACCTCCACCTTCTCGGGACAACTTGGGATGGGCAATAAATGCCAAATTTGCGAGCATCACCTACATCCCGAGAATTTTTTTTTTTTTAATTTGCCAAGACCAGCTCTCTCCACTGCATGCATGGGTTCACAGACCAGCACATCCCTGATTTTGCCAGCCTTTCAAAATTGAGAATATATTGAAAGTCATTCATATGGCAATGCTTTAGCCATACAGACAGGCAGGAATGTGTTACAAGGTAGCAGTACAGAGAGGAATTGTGATAACATCATAGATTGAAGCTCAGGTGATATGGTAGCTTCATCTCATAGAATCATAGGCCTAGAAATTGGGTATAGCCCCGCTTGGGGCGTTAGACTTGGCAGAGCGCAAATTTTATAGCCAGACGCAACTTATCAACACCTCGTGCGATATTGGGTTGCAGCGCCCCAAAGGTGATTGAGGCACGAGTTCAGGCGTTACACGGGGCACCTAAGGCGCTAACATGCCAGCGCAACCCAATATCGGGGCGTCCAGCCGCAGCGCAGGTGCTCTCAATTACCCATGACCACGAGACTTCCAGGCGCCGGCCAGCTCTTAAAGGGGTGGGTCAGGCAGCTCCAGCATCCACAGTCTGCGCCTTGTAGGCCTGCAAATCGGCGCAGGCCCTTCTCTGGCGCAAAAAACTTGGATCATATGGAGAGGGTGAGGCAGAGAGCAGAGCGCTTCACGAATGAGTCTCTGGAGGAATTGGTGGCCGCAGTGGAGCACCGGCGAGATGTCCTCTACCCCGACAATGGCAGGAGGCCTAATCATAAGGACTACCGATGAGCTTGGAGGGATGTTTCTCAGAGGGTCAACTCCAGCAGTATGGCGACCAGGAGCCCTGTGCAGTGCAGGAAGAAATTCAACAACCTCACTCGGGTCGTGAGGGTGAGTGGAGTTAATGTAAATTTATGCATCCCTCCATTAGCACCTGACTTTATGGCTACAGGGTGCGCTATCCCCCTCTGGCCATCTGTCAGCAAGCACCCATGGCCCTTTCTGGTCACACACATGCACATTTGACTCAGGGCATCATGTAAGGGCTGGTCCACCATGGGGGGCATGAGATGATAATCCAGGGCATCATGTAAGGGCTGGTCCACCATGGGGGGCATGAGATGATAATCCAGGGCATCATGTAAGGGCTGGTCCACCATGGGGGGCATGAGATGATAATCCAGGGCATCATGTAAGGGCTGTTCCACCATGGGGGGCATGAGATGATAATTCAGGGCATCATGTAAGGGCTGTTCCACCATGGGGGGCATGAGGTCATAACTCAGGGCATCATTTAACATCACTTCCCGTCCTTTCCCCTGCAGGCCAAGCTGGCGAGAAACTGCAAGGAGCAGCTTCGCACCGGAGGAGGCCGTCCTCAACTGGAGCCTCTGATGGATCTCGAGGAGAGAGTCCACCAGATTGTGGGAGGATGCCTGAGTGGTTCTGTCACCACTGCAGCTGCCGACCCCATTATCCACAGCGATGGTAAGGTTCTCTACTATTACAGCTGTCACCTTCCAGTTGTTTCCCCCGCCAGCATACTTTCTCAATGTGGAGCCATGTCATAGCATTGCCGCACTGTTGCATCCCTTGCTGCCAAACTGTCCTTTTGCTAAAGCCACTCTTCAACCTCCCTGCTTTCAGATGCTGCATCACCAGCTCGGGAGCCGGCCCCTCAAGTTGCCAGTGCCAGTGCCTCCGGAGGCGACGACCAGGAGGAAGCCGGACCATCCGTGCCAGCCTCAGGGGAGCCACCGCATCTGGAGACTGGGGATAGTAGTTCCCTTGAGGGGAGGGGGGGCGCTCTGATGAGGAACCAGCGGCCTGCAGCAACGCGCGGGGGGTAGGGACGCTCGGGGGCCGTTTCCCCGGAGGGCGAGGCAGGCCACCATGACTGCTGCACAGAGTGCAGAGGAGGTGCGTAGCCTTGCCGAGATGAGCGCCCAGGCCCGGCTCAGGCACACTGAGCTGATGGCTGCAGTGGGGAGGATGCCTGAGTCGATCGACGCACTGGCAAAGAGTGTGCTGGACTTTGGGGCAGCAATGGAAAGGACAGTCCAGGGCTTCGGCCCAGCAATGGAAAGGTCTGTCCAGGGCTTCGGCCCAGCAATGGAAAGGTCTGTCCAGGGCTTGTCCGAGGCAGTGGAAAGGTCTGTCCAGGGCTTGTCCGAGGCAGTGGAAAGGTCTGTCCAGGCCTTGTCCGAGGCAGTGGAAAGGACTGTCCAGGGCTTGTCCGAGGCAGTGGAAAGGACTGTCCATGGCTTTTCCCAAGCACTGGCACCTGCCACGCAGGTCCTCACTGCTGCCACGCAGTCACTTGCTGGCCTCGTCCACACGCAAATTGAGGCCACACGAACACTCTCTGCTGCCACCCTAGCTGCATCAAGCAGGATCACCCCAGGCCCTTGCAGCACCACAGCAGGCCATGAATCTGTGGAGCAGTCGATTGTGGCGTATGATCCTGTGCGGCCCCATCAGAGTGCTAGTGTTTCGGCCGACCACAGTGCAGGTGTCCTCTCTCTGCATGTGAGCAGTCCTGATGCCACCGCTGGCATGTCAGCAAAGCAGCTGCCACCACCTGCGCGGCAGACTGCTAGCAGACATGCCCAGTTGGAGCAGCCTGCTTGCGGGACCTCCAAGCCCAGAGGTCATCCAGGCCGTCCCTCAGGGGCTTCAGCGCTTCCAGACACTCAGCAGGTGTCCCCAGCCTTGACGCAGCCACTGGGGTCCAATTACAGAGGAGCTGCAGGGAGGGAAGGGGCCGACCTCGTAAGAGAAGTCGGTCTCCATCAAGGGGTCACCAGTAGAGGGAGGTGCTACGACGTCTCTTTTTCCGGATTTAAGGCCGTCCACACCTGCTGTGTTTGTTTGTTATGGTTTGGTTCATTTCGCCGGGTTGCCAGACAGTTATCTGTTAGTTTGTTAGTTATGATTTCTGTTACCATTACGCTGTCATGCTGGAAGGAAGCACTTGTTTGAAAATAAAGAAAACTTTTTATTTACAATCGAGCTGTACACTATTTACAATCATCGAGGCCTTCATAGGCTTACAGCGAACCGGAGGGCGCTGTTTGAATCACAGCCACCATTCCGTCCGAGGGGCCTAGAACCGAGTCCTTATGAGCCTCTGACGAACGGCCCTTCCAGTTTCTGAAGCCCTCCCATCTTCCTCCTCCTCCTCCTCCTGATCCTCCTCGCCCGCATGCTCCTCCTCCTCCTCCTCCTCCTCGTCCGCCTGCTCTGCTGGGCCTTGAGGGTCGGCTGGCATTGGCTGGGTGCGTCGAATGGCCAGGTTGTGGAGCATGCAGCAGGCAACAACGATGCACGCCACATGCTCCGGCGAGTACTGTAGGGCGCCCCCCGAATGGTCTAGACAACGGAAACGCTACTTCAGCACACCAATTGTGTGCTCCACAATGTTCCTGGTGGCCTGATGGCTGTTGTTGTAATGCTCTTCTGCCGGGGTGCTGGGCAAACGGAGCGGGGTCATGAGCCATGGGCAGAGAGGATAGCCCTTGTCGCCCAGAAGCCAGCCTCGTGGGTGAGCCGGGGCCTCAAAAAGGTCAGCCACTGAGGTCTGCCGCAGGATGAACGCGTCATGGCTGCTGCCAGGGAATTGTGCGTTCACCGCCATGATCATCTGCCGGTGATCACAGACCAGCTGCACATTAAGGGTGTGGAACCCCTTTCGGTTACAGAACTCCTCCGGATTCTGTAATGGCGCCCGCAAAGCCACGTATGTGCAATCAATGGCCCCCTGCACCATGGGAAAGTCCGCAATAGCCGCGAAGCCCTGTGCGCGCTCCCCCTGCTTCTCCAGGGTCACAGGGAAGGCGATTCATTCGCGCCTCCTTTTGTAGAGGGCAGCTGTCACTTGCCGGATGCAGCAATGCACCGCAAATTGAGAGATATTTGATATGTCCCCAGCTGCTGCCTGAAACGATCCGCTGGCGTAAAAGTTGAGCGCAACAGTGACTTTCACGGCCACCGACAGAGAGGTCCTGCACTGTATCCGCGGCTGCAGATCCCCAGCAAGCAGGTGGCACAGCTCAGTCACAACATCCTTACCAAATCTGAGCCTTCGCAGACACTGCTCCTCCGACATGGTAAGGTAGGAGACCTGCTGCCTGAAAACCCTGGCAGCGTATGGTCGGATTTGGCGATGTCCATTGGCCCTCCTCCTTCTGTCCAATCCCAGCCCTCTCTCCCTCCATCTCTGTGCCCTTGCCAGTTGTTCAGCCAGGATGACGTTCCCCTCCAAAGCAGCTCCCATTATTCTGGCCGACGAGTAAGACGCAGTCAGCTTTCTGGATCCAACTGTTCTGGACAGGGCTGAAGGTCCCAAGGCTCCTCTCGCTCAATAAGAACAAGTCTGTGTAACTGAAGGTCTGCAACTCTCTCCAGCAGCGAGCAGTATGGCCAGGCCAAATGGCTGTCGGTTTTATACTAGTGCTGTCCCCTTTAAAGAGCGCCCCCGAGTCCGAGAAGGACCTGGTAACGTTCCATCCAACTGTCACTAATAGCGCCAGGCGGAACGGAGGGGGGTGCCACTGAATTTCCGGTACGGGGCGCCAAAAAGGCATTGCACAATGAAATGACGTCATTATCTGGCTGCGCCCGCGAGCGGGCGCAAAGACTTAGCACCAGCGCTAACAGGCTACTCAATATGGTAGGATGCACTAGGATCACTGCGCACGTCCGAAAATTGGGTAACGCCCCAAATCTCGGGCTCTTTAGGCGCTAACCACTGGCGCAACCAACCGAATTTCTAGGCCATAGAATTTTACAGTACAGAATGAGACCATTCTGCTTATTGCATCTGTGTTGAAACTCTGAAAAATTTAGCCAATTAGGCCCACTTAGGCTTATTTTTCAAATAATGATCCACTTTACCTTTAAAATCTCTTATGGCTTCTGCTTCCACCACTGATTCTGGTAGGGCAATCCATATCTGAAAAACCCTCCGTGTAAAAAAAATTCTCCCAACTTCTCCCTTCTTTCTTTTGAGGACGATTTTAAATTTATGCCCCCTAGTTACCGACTCAATGACAAGTGGAAATAGTTTATCCCTGTTTTCCTTGTATTTTAAACATCTTTATCAGATCTCCTTCTAACCTTCTCTGTTCTAGTGAAGTGAGTCCAGTTTCTCTAGTCTCCCCTCACAACTAATGCTTGTCGTCTCTGGCATGATCTTTGTGAATCTCCAGCATCCTTTTCATGTCTTTTAGATCCTTCCAAAAGTCGCCCAAACTGGACAGAATATTCTAATCAAACCTGACCACTGATTGTATAAGTTTAGCATTACTTCTTGGTTCTTATTATAAAACCCAGAATCCCATAGTTTTCTGGTGCAGCTTTATCAATTTGTCCTCTCAAAGATGTACTTCTACTTTGAAAAATACGTTCAAATATTTATTACTCTTCATAATACATTGAAAACAAAGTTATTTGTTTATCTTGACAATTTTCTCCTCTTTCCTGAAGGTATTGACTTGTTGCGGGGGTATGGTTTCATGTGTGGTGGTTGTTCGTAGCCATTACATATGTGTGAGTCTTGTTGCTGGACTATTCAACTACATGGGACATCATGGTTATGTCTGATCCTATCCTTGCCTAATGTCCATTATTGTGTACTTCCAGTAAGGGTAATTGGATAGTGATGAGGTTTAGAAATCTTGGGCAATTTTCCCTGCCCTGATACAGGGGCACACAGACAAATTGTAGAACTCCAACCACTGCACTAACTGTGATCAGCTAACTCTGTACAGATCAATGATCGAACCTGGGACCATCCTGGTTGATTTGGCTCAGCTGCTCATTGGATAAACTTGCTGAGCCACCAGGGGAACAAAACAAAAATATCTGATGAAGAAACCCTGAGGCAATGATCTGAGCAGTAAGTCCCTGGAGTTGTGACAAAGCACACACGAGTGTACCAGATGCTTCAAGTTAAAGTGTTATCAGTTTTTGACTATTTGATACAGGAAAATTAGACATCTTGTGCATGTTGTAATCAAATTCCTGGTATAATGTAATCATTTTTTTTTAATCAAGCCTCAATTGGTTCCTGATGGAGTGTAGCCATTACTGGAGGCAGCGAGCAGCGAGGCCCAGAGCCCCGAGAGAGCGGAGAGGCAGCGGACCTGCGAGGGAGCACCAGAGGCGGCTTACCAATCCAGGTTCCGGGAGAGGGAAACAAAAAGTAATCAAAGTGTGACGTCACCAAGAAGCAGGTAAGTGATTGGTTGGTGAGTATTTTCTTTCTAAATTTTTCTAAACTTAAATTTTGTGGTTTCTAGGGTCTCTGTTGTGTAGCGGGGACTACTATTAAGCAAGGGCCCTTGAGTATATCATTTAATTGAAGTGAAATTGGTGGGATTCATTTAATTTTAATTAATTAATTAAAGGGTAAGTCATGGCAGGACAGCCCAGCCCCGTAGTATGCTCCTCCTGCTCTATGTGGGAAATCAGGGACGCTTCCTGCGTCCCTGACGACCATGTGTGCGGGAAGTGTGTCCAGCTACAGCTACTGACAGACCGCATTGCGGCACTGGAGCTGCGGATGGATTCATTTTGGAGCATTCGCGATGCTGAGGACGTCGTGAATATCACATTTAGCGAGTTGGTCACACCGCAGGTAAAGGGTGTACAGGCAGGAAGGGAATGGGTGACCAGCAGGCAGAGTAAGAGGTGCAGGCAGGTAGTGCAGGAATCCCCTGTGGCCATCCCCCTCTCAAACAGATATACTACTTTGAATACTGTTGGGGGGGATGACTCATCAGGGGAAGGCAGCAGCAGCCAACTTCCTGGCACCATGGGTGGCTCTGCTGCACAGGACGGGAGGAAAAAGAGTGGAAGAGCTATAGTGATAGGGGACTCAAGTGTAAGGGGAATAGATAGGCGTTTTTGCGGCCGCAATCGAGACTCCAGGACGGTGTGTTGCCTCCCTGGTGCAAGGGTCAAGGACGTCTCGGAGCGGCTGCAGAACATTTTGGAGGGGGAGGGCGAACAGCCAGTTGTCGTGGTGCACATAGGCACCAACGATATAGGTAAAAAAAGGGATGAGGTCCTAAAAGCAGAATATAGGGAGTTAGGAGGTAAATTAAAAAGTAGGACCTCAAAGGTAGTAATCTCGGGATTGCTACCAGTGCCACGTGCTAGTCAGAGTAGAAATAGGAGGATATTTCAAATGAATACGTGGCTAGAGGAATGGTGCAAGGAGGAGGGATTCAAATTCCTTGGACATTGGAACCGGTTCTGGGAGAGGTGGGACCAGTACAAACGGGACGGTTTGCACGTGGGCAGGGCCAGGACCGATGTCCTAGGGGGAGTGTTTGCTAGTGCTGTTGGGGAGGGTTTAAACTAAAGTGGCAGGGGGTTGGGAACCTGAGCAGGGAGACAGAGGAAAGGGAAACAAGGAAAAAAGCAAAAGACAGGAAGGAGAAAAACAAAATTAGAAGGCAAAGAACTCAACGGTTTAAATCAAGCATGGTCACAGTAAATAATAATTCATATAGGTCTGAGAGCATTAAAAAAACAAGCCTGAAGGCTTTGTGTCTTAATGCGAGGAGCATTCGGAACAAGGTGGATGAATTAGCTGCGCAGATAGAGGTAAACAAATATGATTTGATTGGGATTACAGAAACATGGCTCCAGGGTGGCCAAGGCTGGGAACTCAACATCCAGGGGTATTCAATATTTAGGAAGGATAGACAAAAAAGAAAGGGAGGTGGGGTAGCATTGCTGGTTAAAGAGGGGATTAACACAATTGAAAGGAAGGATATTAACTCTGATGATGCGGAATTGTATGGGTAGAACTGAGAAATATCAAGGGGCAGAAAATGTTAGTGGGAGTGGTATATAGACCTCCAAACAGTAATACGGAGGTTGGGGATGGCATTAAAAGGGAAATTAGAGAAGCATGCAGTAAGGGCACAGCAGTCATCATGGGTGAATTTAATTTACATATAGATTGGGCTAACCAAATTAGTAAAAATACTGTGAAGGAGGAATTCCTAGAATGTTTACGGGATGGTTTTCTGGAACAATATGTCGAGGAACCAACCAGAGATCAGGCCATCTTAGACTTGGTATTATGTAATGAGAGAGGATTAATTAGCAATCTTGTTGTACGAGGCCCCTTGGGTCAGAACGATCATAATATGATAGAATGCTTCATTAGGATGGAGAGTGAAGTAGTTGACTCGGAGACTAGGGTCCTGAATTTAAATAAAGGAAACTATGATGGTATGAGGCGCGAATTGGGTAGGATTGATTGGGGAATGTCACTGAAAGGGTTGACGGTGGATAGGCAATGGCAAACATTCAAAGACCGCATGGATGAACTACAGAAGTTGTTCATCCCAGTTTGGGATAAGAATAAAACAAAAAGGGTGACTCAACCGTGGCTAACAAGGGAAATTAGGGATAGCATAAGATCCAAGGAGAGGGCATATAAATTGGCCAGAAAAAGCGGTAACCCTGAGGATTGGGAACAGTTTAGGATTCAACAAAGGAGGACAAAGGGATTAATTAAGAAGGGGAAAATAGAATATGAAAGTAAGCTTGCAGGGAACATAAAAACTGACTGTAAGAGCTTTTATAGATATGTGAAGAGAAAAAGATTAGTGAAATCAAGTGTAGGTCACTTGCAGTCTGAAGCAGGGGAAGTTATAATGGGGAACAAAGAAATGGCAGACCAATTAAATGCATATTTTGGTTCTGTCTTCACAAAGGAGGACACAAATAACCTCCCAGAGATGTTGGAGAACATAGGGTCTGATGAGAGGGAGGAACTGAAAGAAATCAGTATTTGTAGGGAAATGGTGTTAGGGAAATTGACGGGATTGAAGGCCGATAAATCCCCAGGGCCTGATAATCTACATCCTAGGGTACTTAAGGAGGTGGCCCTAGAAATAGTAGATGCATTACTGATCATCTTCCAAAATTCGCTGGAATCTGGAACTGTACCCATGGATTGGAGGGTAGCTAATGTTATCCCACTATTCAAAAAGGGTGGTAGAGAGAAAGCGGGGAATTACAGACCGGTAAGCCTGACATCGGTAGTGGGGAAAATGCTAGAGTCCATTATAAAGGATGTAATAGCTGAGCACTTGGAAAACTGTGACAGGATCGGACAAAGTCAACATGGATTTACAAAAGGTAAATCGTGCTTGACTAATCTACTGGAATTTTTTGAGGATGTAACTGGGAAAATAGATAAGGGAGAACCAGCAGATGTGGTGTATTTGGACTTTCAAAAGGCTTTCGATAAGGTCCCGCATAAGAGATTAGTGTGTAAAGTTAAGGCATATGGGATTGGGGGCAAGGTATTGACTTGGATAGAGAACTGGTTGGCGGACAGAAAGCAGAGAGTAGGAATTAACGGGTCTTGTTCCGAGTGGCAGGCAGTGACTAGTGGGGTACCGCAGGGATCGGTCCTTGGACCCCAGCTATGCACAATATACATTAATGATCTAGATAAGGGAACTAGATGTAATATCTCCAAGTTTGCAGATGACACAAAGCTGGGTGTGTGTGTGTGCTGTGAGGAGGATACCGAGAAACTGCAGGATGATTTGGACAGGTTGGGTGATTGGGCAGAAGCGTGGCAGATGCAATATAACGTGGATAAATGCGAGGTTATCCACTTTGGTGTCAAAAACAGAAAGGCAGACTATTATCTGAATGGCAATAGATTGGGAGAAGGGGAAGTGCAACGAGTCCTGGGTGTCCTTGTGCACCAGTTGCTGACGGTAAGCATGCAGGTGCAGCAGGCGGTTAAGAAGGCAAATGGTATATTGGCCTTCATAGCGAGAGGATTCGAGTACAGGAGCAAGGATGTCTTGCTGCAGTTGTACAGGGCCTTGGTGAGACCACATCTTGAGTATTGTGTGCAGTTTTGGTCGCCTTATCTGAGGAAGGATGTACTTGCCATGGAAGGAGTGCAGCGAAGATTCACCAGACTGATACCTGGGATGGCAGGAATGACATATGAGGAGAGATTGGGTCGATTGGGCTTGTACTCGCTAGAGTTTAGAAGAATGAGAGGGGATCTCATTGAAACTTATAAAATTCCAACAGGATTAGAGAGACTAGATGCAGGAAGGATGTTCCCGATGGCGGGGAGTCCAGAACCAGGGGTCACAGTCTAATGATAAGGGGTAAGCCATTTAGGACAGAGATAAAGAGGAATTTCTTCACCCAGAGAGTGGTGAACCTGTGGAATTCTCTACTACACAAGGCGTTGAGGCCAATTCATTAAATATATTCAAGAAGGAGTTAGATATATTTCTTAAGGCTAAAGGGATCAAGGGATATGGGGAGAAAGCAGGGACAGGGTACTGAATTTGGATGATCAGCCATGATCTCATTGAATGGCGGAACAGGCTCGAGGGGTCGAATGGCGTACTCCTATCTTCTATGTTTCTATATAGCGCCCTTCGACCTCAGGACATCCCAAAGCACTTTATAATCAGTGAAGTGTAGTCACTGTTGTAATGTAGGAAACATGGCAGCTAATTTGCACACAACAACCTCCCACAAACAACAATGTGATAATGACCGGATAATCTGTTTTTTTTAACTGATGTTATTGAGGGATAAATATTGGCCAGGAAACGGGTAGCACTCCCCTGCTCTTCTTCAAAGTAGTACCATGGGATCTTTTATGTCCACCTGAGGGAGCAGATGGGGCCTCGGTTTAAAGTCTCATCCAAAAGGTCTTATGAAAGTCAGCACCTCTGACAGTGCAGCACTCCTACATTTTTGTGCTCAAGTCTCGAGTGGGACTATGAACCCATGACCTGCTCACTGAGAGGCAGCAGTGCTACCAACTGAACCACAGCTGACACTAGGAAGCAAACCTAGGTAACGAAATATCATGGGATGAGTGATTGTCAAGACATTGACAACCATAAATTGAGAGAGATAGTACTGACTGGAGGCCAGAAACCTGTGGAAAAGAAGTAGGAAGAGAGGCCTAGTATGATACTGGTAGTAAAATACAGCAGGATGAGAACCTCAGAACTCATATAAGCTGCAAAACTAAATGCTCAAAACCAGTGCAATTAATCTGAACTACATGTATAGGTTAAAAAGCTGGAATCAGGCAGGCCACAGGATGGCTGGTAAGTGAATTAGAAACATTCACATGGATGCATAGGGAATGCTCTTTTGGCATTGGACATTAGGCATATTACTGGAGTAACATACCATTGATGGATTTTACATCTGGAACACGTGAGACCTGATCTGCAAGTGCTTGATGCTGATATTGGTGAAAGAGGAGCCTCAGTCCCAGGATCGGCAGTTTCCACTTTGATGTAAATCTACGTTTAAAATTACAGATAGTTTGTGAATTTTTACACTGATCTTGACTGCTTCAGGCACGTGGTAAGAGTAAATTTGGAAAATTACTTTAAATTACATGGAGCGAATAGCACAAGAAGCTACAGGTACAAATTAATAAAAGACAGCAGGATGTTCTTTATACAAAGAGTGGAATAGACTCCCCTATAGAATTGTGGTGGCAGAAACTTTTGCCACGTTGGCAATTTTTAAGTTTCTCTTAATTAAATACCATAAGGATGTTTGGATCAATGTTAAAATAATGTAATTGTATCATAATTGCATTCTCCACCCATTACTGATCTGGCACATTCTCTTAGAAGATTGATTACCAGACGACGATGCCATCCCATTTCTGAGAGACTTAGTGATTTAAAAAATGATTAACATATTGTTTCTGCGGGACATTTATCATTTTTAAATTATGTGCAAACGGTTATCAATAAACAAACAAACAGCGTGAATTTTGTTAAATTAGTATTTTTTTTGCACAGGCTGGATAATTTTGATACTAAACACAGAGGGGGGAGGGAAAGTACAGAAACATATATTTGCAATGGTGTTGGATAAATGGCGGAAATATGCACGATACACCCGTACATTCGCACGTTCAGGTTTCATTGTCAAAGTAACGTTGAAAATGTAATCTAAGTGAATACAAAACTATGGCTGGTCCCACAAGAGCTTATGCACTTAATTAAACCAAATGTAATAATGAGTGTGTGTAGCTTGTTGTCAAGCATCGTAACATTGCCCGAGGGTGGGTGCGCTGTGCCCGGTAACACTGGCCGGGGGGTGGGTGCACTTTGCCCACAAACACTGCCCGAAGGTGGGTGCACTCTGCCCAGTAACACTGTCCGGGGGTGGGTGCACTCTGCCCGGTGACACTGCCCAGGGGTGGGTGCACTCTGCCCGGTAACACTGTCCGGGGGTGGGTGCACTCTGCCCAGTAACACTGCCCGAGGGTGGGTGCACTCTGCCCGGTAACACTGCCCGAGAGTGGGTGAACTTTGCCCGGTAACACTGTCCGGGGGTAGGTGCACTCTGCCCAGTAACACTGCCCGAGAGTGGGTGCACTCTGCCCAGTAACACTGCCCGAGGGTGGGTGCACTCTGCCCGGTAACACTGCCCGGGGGTGGGTGCACTGTGCCCGGTAACATTGCCCGGGGGTGGGTGCACTGTGCCCGGTAACACTGCCCGGGGATGGGTGCACTGTGCCCGGTAACACTGCCCGGGGGATGGGTGCACTGTGCCCGGTAACACTGTCCGGGGTTGGGTGCACTGTGCCCGGTAACACTGCCCGGGGGTGGGTGCACTGTGCCCGGTAACACTGCCCGGGGGTGGGTGCACTGTGCCCGGTAACATTGCCCGGGGGTGGGTGCACTGTGCCCGGTAACATTGCCCGGGGGTGGGTGCACTGTGCCCGGTAACATTGCCCGGGGGTGGGTGCACTGTGCCCGGTAACACTGCCCGGGGGTGGGTGCATTGTGCCCGGTAACACTGCCCGGGGGTGGGTGCACTGTGCCCGGTAACACTGCCCGGGGATGGTGCACTGTGCCCGGTAACACTGCCCGGGGGTGGGTGCACTGTGCCCGGTAACACTGCCTGGGGATGGTGCACTGTGCCCGGTAACACTGCCCGGGGGTGGGTGCACTGTGCCCGGTAACACTGCCTGGGGATGGTGCACTGTGCCCGGTAACACTGCCCGGGGGTGGGTGCACTGTGCCCGGTAACACTGCCCGGGGATGGTGCACTGTGCCCGGTAACACTGCCCGGGAGTGGGTGCACTGTGCCCGGGAGCAGCCTGTGGGCGGTGCGCGAGACATCCCGGATTGCGAACAGAATTAACAGGTAAAGTGACGTGCTGCGAGAAGTAGCCAATCGGCCGAGCCGTCAGTGACCAATCAGAAACCGCGGGCAGGTTCCCTACAAAAGCGGCCGAGCCGGCGGGGCGGCTCCAGTGAGAAAGAGCGGGGCGGGCAATCAGTCGTTTAGTGAGTGAGAGCGGGGCGGGCAGTGAGTGAGTGACTGATCGATCGCCGGCCGGGGAGTGAGTGCCAGGCCAGGCTCCCCTCCAACCCGCCGGGGTTTGCTATGCGCCTGATTCAGAACATGTCGACGATCCAGGAGTACGGACCTGCGGAATATGCCCCCAACAACCGGGTCATCAAGATCGCGGTCATCGGCGGCAGCGCCGTGGGCAAAACTGGTAAGAAAACGGGCAGTGTTCCCGTTCAGCTCATTGTAACGGGGTTCCTGCTGCTTCACCTCCAGAGGCGCTTCATGTACAAATGCCAGTGAATTTGGTGGATCTGACCCCAGTCACCTGCGAGGCAGATTTGCCAGGCAGCAGGTTAGTTCACCAATCTTTGAAGTTTGTTTGGAGAGAGGCTTTAATGTCTGCCGGAAAGTTTCTGTCCCCCACGCGGCGGAAGGGGTTTCTGACAAATGGAAAAAGCCGGAGTTATTTTGCTCTGGGGGATAGCGGTCTAAAGAAAGGCTTTATTGACAGTTGTGAGTGGGGCGCCTGCAGCTTTGTGTTTCCCCCTCCTATGAAATGTTGGGTTGGGGGCTTTGTCTTGGGCTGACACACAGCTTCACATTCCCCTTTCTTTCTCAGCTCTGGTAGTGCGATTTCTAACCAGAAGGTTCATCGGAGACTATGAAAGAAACGCAGGTAAGGGTTATGATGTTTCCCATCGTATTGAAAACATTTAAAGCCTGATTTTATAGGCGTTGAATAGCTTCGTTCTTTTGTCTACATGAAACTTATTTACCGATCTATCCAAATTTTAAAAAAAATTGGAGTTTTTTTCTAAACAGCTAATGTTAATGTCTTCAGGTACTTTATATTCCAGACAAGTCCAAGTAGATAGAGAACAACTTGCACTACAAGTTCAAGACACACCAGGTGTTCAGGTGAGATTTTCTACATGACTTTTTCTCCCATCTCTTCTGTTCCCCCTTCCAATTATGCTTTGCATAGTAGAAGCCTCATAAGAAGAATCCTGACACAAATGAAGGTTCTCCTTGTCCAGCTATTCCACGAATGTAAACACTGGAATATTTCAGACAGTTCACCTGAATCCAAAAGCTTTGACAGGAGTTAGATATATTTCTTAAGGCTAAAGGGATGTGGGAGAAGGCAGGGACGGGGTACTGAGTTTGGATGATCAGCCATGATCTCATTGAATGGCGGAGCAGGCTCGAGGGGCTGAATGGCCGACTCCTGCTCCTATCTTCTATGTTTCTATGATTGATGTGCCAAACAACAGACTGTAATTCATGTTGGAACATTGGATTGTTAATGCTGAAATTGAACATGCAGCTATTTTCTCCCTCATTAGAGGGTACATTTTTATTGGGATTAATTTCATACATTATTTAGAAATAATTCCCAGTTCATTGTATTAACAAGGGTTCAAGGACATTACAAACTCAGATTTTTATGGCTGTTGGATTAGGTGCCTCCCATACTTGTCTGCTAAATGCATGTAGCAAACTCCCCTGATAATCCATGAATTTATCCAGTTGATAGCTGTGCCAAGCAGAGCAGGAAGATTTAATATGATCCCCAGTCTGTGCTGAGTTAGCTGATTTCAGCCAAGGCAGCAGTAGGGGTACTGAGTGTATCAGTATCCTAGGTTAGAGGAATAACAGTCAGGATTCCAGTGACTCCCTGTTGAATATGCAGTTTGGCTCGGCAGTTATGATCCCAGTGTCCTGACACTTGATGCTGAGGCTTACTTATTTACGACCACTTGGGTAAGGTGCCAATGGCTGTAGCACAGCAAGGAATCTGGGGAAGAGGGGAGAAGATTGTAGAGGGAGGGAGGGGGCGGGAGGGAAACTTGTATGGAGGTGGTTGTGTGCGTTCATTGTGCTATTGTTCTACCAGGTTGGCTAGATAATCGTGTCGTAACATGATCTGAAATGGGAGTCCAAATACAAACAGCCCACAAGAAAGGTTGTAACACATCACTATGGGGCGAGCAGCCCATGGGGTTTGCAGGTTTCCATTTGAGCACTGTTTTCTCGTTACCCAAACATTAAACTAATGACCAATTTTTGTTGCTGTGGCATAATGTGGGTTATATGTGGACCTCAAAGTCTAGCCCTGAAAAAGGTGCACAGGATTCACTGCAGCATTCATTTTAATGGCCATTCCCACACTAAGGGGGGCACTTACCAGCTGTCGTACAGAATGGCTTCTGTAATATTGCTATTGATTTTCTTTACTTAGTAAACCGTGCTGTTGTGAGCAGACAGTTTAGAAGGCAGAAAGTCTGGCTAGTTGCTAAACCAGTTGGTGTGCTTTAGCAGATGCAGCCACATTCCTGAAGCACTGTAACACTGCCATTGTCCAAACTCTGAAGTTCTACAGTTTCACGGTCCATTAATCTGCATTCTGTGGTAAGCTGTTGGACACATGTCAAGTCAATGTGTTTCATCTTACTACAGTAAAATCCAGAACCGGAATACCGGCACTGACATTTTGAACTTCTTGACAGTAAGGTGATGTAGAATTATATGCTCCTCAGAAAAGCCTGGAATTTCTTTGGTACAAATATTGTAGCATTTAGCCAATGATTTATGAACAACTTGGGGTGGCATAGAGGAAACTTTTCTGATGTAGCATAATTAGCATTTCACAAATGGTCCCTTCCAGCAACCCCCATTCCAAAGTTTTGAAATCTTTTTGTTAACAGTAAAACAGCAACTAAAGTGCATTCTCTTAATGCTCTGACACTTGTATGTTGATGTAACTTTAATTCTGGTATGAAGGTTCAGCAGAATAAAGTTAGAACACACAACTCCGATGCAGAAACTCTTCACTCAAACTGAAAGTCTCTGCACTCAGAAGTAAGACCTTGTCACAAATGCCCCAAAATGGATAGGGGAAGAAGTCAAACAATCCTCCTCAGCTAAATACAAAAGAACCTGTTCTGGAGTTCCACATAAAGGCTAGTGTTTACATGCATGTTTGGATGGGATACGTTTACCAAATGTGTTCATTTGTTCAAAGAAACTAGTAAATTAGTGTTCGGCATACTTAAGGCATGCTAACTTTCATCTGTCTATATTGATAAAATTGTATGATTGCAATATTTCCATAAGTCTCCAATTTGCTGATTAATCCATTATAATATTCATCCAGTTTTTGCCAGTCATGATAGTTTGCTGTCTTTCTTCACAACACTCTCCTGGTTAATCCTCCACTGTAGGCTGTTTATTTACTCTGTCCAACCTTTTCCTCATGGGGGTTTCTTCTCCTATTCACATCCCCCATTTCTGCCGCCCCCCCCCCCCCCCACCGAAATTTTTTTTTTAAAAAATTAAAAAAATTGCTGCAGCCACACACTTTTACCTTCCAGGACCACTAAGTCCTATAGAACTGCTCCAGCCTGGCTCTTTCCAACCTCCCAGATGTAGCTCAGTTGGGAGCACTCTTGCCTCTGAGTCAGAAGGTTGTGCATTCAAGTCCCACTCCAGAGACATGAGCACAAAAATCTAGGCTGACACTCCAGTGCAGTACTGGGGGAGTCTTTCGGATGAGACATTAAACCGAGGCCCCGTCTGCTCCCTCAGATGGACGTAAAAGATCCCATAGCACTATTTTGAAGATGACCAGGGGGGTTATCCCCAGTGTCCTGACCAATATTTATCCCTCAATCAATATCACTAAAACAGATTACCTGATCATTATCACATTGGTGTTTGTGGGAGCTTGTTGTGTACAAATGGGCTACCATGTTTCCTACATTATAACAGTGACTACACTTCAAAAGTACTTCATTGGCTGTAAAGTGCTTTGGGATGCCTTGGTCATGAAAGGCACTAAATAAATGCAAGTCTTTCTTTCTCCCAGATCCTCCTTGGACACACCAGATGCTGTTCTACGTTCTCCCACTGAGGCCTGTTCCGGGTTCTCCAGCCCCTGCTCCTCAAGCCTGGAAAACTCCCTTGCTTGCATGGTGATAGTGTACCATACTGTGGGAGGTCCTTCATATTTGAAATGCCATTTAGATGACATACACAGATGGAATTTTAACTAATGGGGGGAATCAATTAATAATCTGGCATTTATATCAGTCTGCTGTGACATTATAGGATTTTAGCTGTTTGGCATTCAAGTTTATTTTAAACCACATGTCTGCCCATTTAGCTTGCTTAAGGCAAAAACACTGTTTACACAATTAGCCTGGACTTGGGATCACTCAAACGATCAAACTGAATATTGGATTCAAACTAAGTGGGCTGAATTCATAACTTCCTCCACTAATCTATATTTGGATTATAAGCAATGAAAATGACTGTCTAGCCAACCGGTTTCCCACAAATGCAACCACATGTTCCAGTATCAAGCACTTCTTTAATCAGACTGCCTGTTGGATACTTTGCTGAAGTATGACACATTTTGTGCTTTTCTCAGCTATACAGCTGAATCAACATAGTCCTGCAATAGTAAAGCCATTATGTAGTTCAGACAAAACCAACTTATCTAGAAATACAACACAGCACATACTAGGATAAGTGACTGTTTTGTATTTGAGCTTTGAATCCGTGTCTGCAAAATAAACTTTTCACAACAGTATTTAAACTAGATAGAAATCAGTGACATTTTCATTTCAGATTTCTGCTTACAATATTATCAATCCTATGTCCCCTCTTTTCACTATTTGTGCATTTAGATACAAACTTTATCTAATTATGGTAAATGTCCTTAATAGTTATTTCTGTTTCTAGATAAATGGACAAAGTCTGAGCTGCAGCGACCTACTTAACAGATCCATACAGTGGGCTGATGCGATTGTGCTGGTCTATTCAATCACAGACTACAAAAGCTATGAACTGATCAGTCACCTCCACCAACACGTTTGTCGTGTGCATCCAGAGAGTAGAGTTCCTGTCATAATTGTAGGAAACAAGGCCGACCTCCTTCATGCCAAACAAGTGGAACCTCACCATGGCCTTCAATTAGCAAACATACTAGGATGCTCGTTCTATGAGGTGTCTGCCAGTGAAAACTATAATGATGTGTACAATGCTTTTCATGTGCTATGCAAAGAGATTAGTAAACAACAAATGAGCAGCAATGCTGAAAAGAGAAAAATATCCATTATACCTAGGCCGAAATCACCAAACATGTTAGATTTGAGGAGGCGGTTCAAGCAAGCTCTTTCTGCCAAAGTGCGGACTGCAACATCTGTCTGAGATTGCAGCTGAATATATTGATATTTTAAATAAAACAATGAGGTGTTTCATCACCATTGACTTTTAAAAGACTGGGACAAGTCAAACTGAGCATGAGAAGATCTGGAAAGCCAAGGCTACACTCAGAAGATGTATGACATGTCTAGTATAGACAACCCATGTATTCAGTCAGCTGGGCCTTTGATCATTGCCTAGTGATTTTAAGAATTGGTATTTCAATGACCCTTGCTATTCCAGGCTATGGTGGGAGCAGACCTCTGAACTATCAGAAGTTCCCTTCTGAGCTCCCTGTTGGCCACATAGGGTTTGTTCAGTTATTGTACAGTGATTTTGAAAAATGTGCAGTGGTGATAGCCAATTGGGACAAAGCTCAATTCTTTAAAACAGCAGCCTGTTGTTTTTTTCGTGTGTGTGTGGAAACTCTGGTAGTTCAATCCAGAAACAGATTGTATTTATCATTCTAACTGTTCAGTACTTGACTTACACCAATTGCTTTACATATTTTCTAGTAAAATGGCATTCACCCTTTCACTTGCTGGAATGCAAGGGTGATCCCACTCTTCCTGTGGGGATTGGCACTCGTAGGGAGGAAATCACAGGTGCACACCTCTCTGACCTTGTACTCCTTGAGAGCTAACCCCCACTGGAAGCAGTGAGGAGTGTGGAATCGGCTTCATGGTTGCCTCTACCACATTATAGATCGGACTGGTGTGCAAGTATTTCAATGTGCTGGATACAGTCTATGTGCAACTTTTCAATGAGCTAGCTTTCTGTTTAAATAAACATAACTATTACATAGGCCATACTGCTCCATTTGAATTCCATTCTAGCCAGTGGGAGTAGTAGACCTCCATGCCCTCCTTAAACCATTTAAGGTCTTCTGACCTTCACCCCCTGCCCCAAGCAATCTTGAATACTATAAATAAATGAGACATACTGGCCTGCAGTTGAATTCTCCCCCCCCCCCCCCCTCAAATCAGCTTCCACTCCACGATTTAAGACAACAGGAATTCAAATTGAAGCTTGTTAAATAAAACCAGGCATATACTATCCGAATACTCTAAACTGAGCTTTGATATCTGACCTCTACCTTAAGTGGGAAATCTCCTCCTGTGTAGAGGATGGAAGCCACCTTCTAATTGCACTTTATGAAAGCCACTTGTGCTTTTGCCTTAGTTTACAGCAATGATTCCTCTCCAGAGGACAATGCATTTTCCAATATTTTGACAAATAAACATTTGAACCAAGTATGCTGTTTTATGAAAGACTTTATTATTTACTTTCACAGAAGTACATCTGTTTGTTTATCTTGTCCTTATCAAACCCAGGCATGTGCTTATTGTCACTGGAAGTCCATTCACTGAATTGCTGTTTGTTTTGTTGCTTTACATTACTCTAGTCCTTGCAATGTCTACTGGGTTCCAAGCATACTTCTGTGACAAAGCACTTTCACCATATCTGATCTAACAATTGCAGTTTTCTATTAACTCCATGTTTGTAATGTCCTCTTTGCATAAAGAGCCACTTATTTTGTCCTGTTAGGGTTTAGGTCAGTCCAGTGTTCTCAACATTGGTCTATGCCAAAGCATGCTGGCATGTTCCTTGCATTAAACTAGTCAAACAGCTCCTTTTAAACATCAAATGTAGTTAAACTACACAATGTTGAGAGCTTCTGTTTAAGGAAAATACATTCCACTAAATTGAGTTATTTTGTCAAAGTGATGAGTTCTCCTAGTGATATTGAAGTCTTTCAAATCTAACCTTTTAATGTTTGCCACTATTAGCCATTCTGTGCAGTAAAATCTGTTGCAGTCAAATGGAAGTTGATCACATTAAATGGATAATAAATATATAATGTAATCTGTGGTAGAATAACTCACCATCACTGAATGCAACACAAATCTTAAAGACTCCTCTACATGGTATAAATTATCCCTGCTATTGGTAATTTAAAACCAGCTGTACACTGCTGTACATAGGATTATTGAACTTTTCCTATCTGATGTAGAACTATTTACACAAACAGCTTTGAATGTTTCCAGATTTCATTTAATGTAATTTAGGAATGAGGTATATGTTTAATTTAGAATCTGTGTGGAAGGTGTTTATGGCTTAGAATTTTTTAAACCCACTCCTGTGCAGACCACAGGGTCCCAATCCAACACATTTTCTTAAACACTTTCACCATCCAGTTTGAAAATTGAACGGTTAACATTTGCACAGTATTGAAAAAATTTGCACTAAATCGTAATTAGCTATTTTGGTTTCTTTCCCTTCCCTTGCAGTATGCTGTTTCCCAGGTCCTTGAGTATATTTGTTCTCATCACTTTCACTTTATTGACACAACACTCAATTTAGTGGGATGTATTTTCCTTGAATGGAACCTCTTAACATTGTGTACTCAAAATGCCTACAAAAATTAAATAGTTGTGATGGATTAACTGTCCTTTGGAATAACAAGTGCTATTTCTATTCCTGTAATTCATGTTACCCAAGTGATTGCATTTTCTAGGACAACTATTACTAAGTCAATTGAATTAGTGAGTAGCTCCAGTGTCCTTAAATCACTAGGAAACAATTATTACTCATTCATTTACACCCAATATATCAATTCCTGAAAAGACCTAGTAGATCTGGCCGTTCCAGTAGGGGTAATTCTAGCTTTCTCCAGTCGCTACAGTTTCAGCTGTATGACAGTTCCATCTTATTTTGGCTACTTGGAATACTCACCCTGATTAAACTGGCTTGGGATCCCTTGTGCATTTGTAGTTGATTTTTCCTCTGGAATTTAACAAATTTCTGCAAGGCAATGTATGACCACTAAAATGGAGTTGCAAGGTACAGGAAACTTTCGTTTAACCGGAGGTTAAATGTCCGGAAAGCTCTATCTACCGGCAAAATTCAGGAGCTGTTTCCTATAAGTTTTTTTTTAACTTCTCGTTGCTTTTTTTTTCCAGTCAGGCTCTGCAAGGTCTAGCTGAAGCTGTTGCTTAGCAACAGACGGTTTTAAGCTGCGGCCGACTGTTTTGAAGCTGTTGCTAAGCAACAGGGTTTGTTGATTCACGGAGTTCAAGAGCTGCGGTCTTCTCAACCCAATGGCACTGCACTTGAACAATCTGGGGGGAAAAAGTGGCAGTTTTTTTTGTGCTTTTTTAGTGCATAGTTTGCTGACTGCTACTTTTGTCTTTGCTCGTGCTTTCTTGAGTTTAAAGAACAATCTTGAAGTTAGGTTCAAAAATGTGACAAAGAACAACTTAAGTGATAGCTGTGATTATCAGTGTGTTTCATGTTCTTGATGTGTGATCATAAAAAATTGCAGATACCTTACAATGTCATTACTGGAGGTTTATTAAGAAATAGTTTTCAGTAGAGTACAGGGAAATTCTGTTTAGGATTACTGACATCATATAAACCAGTGATTTTTTTTTTTTTTTGAAAGAGAACACACTTATTTTCAGTGCTCAGAACACTGCCGCACAATTCAATTCTTAAATAAATCGGGTTAAATGACACGCTTCCATAGGCGGATTAGAAAAGCTGCATAGTCAGTGATACAGAACAAGTAAAACCGTGGGGTGGGGTGGAAGAATCACATTAATACTCTCCAAAGGCATTGGGTTAGTTGTAGATTAAGTGGGCTTCAGCTTTCAATCGGCTGGCACATTAATAGCCAGACATTTAGCCACCTCTTCTACATATTTATACTCTTTGGGTATTAGTTTTCAGCTGTTCCTTTCAATGATGGCAAGTCCTGGATTTCTGTCTGTTTATGCCCAGTATAGTTCAGATTTCTGGTCAGCAACAATGTACTTATTACACTCCTATATCAGGATGCAGCCTGTCAGTTGCAAAGATGAGCTGAGTTACATCAAGTGGTTTTAATAGTCTGGTCGACAGCACAATCACCTACAAACAATAACACATTTATTAAACTCTGAACTTGGCCACATGTTTAGCAATTGATGAATTTTCTTGAGTATGGCAATAAAAAATAACAATTACTTATCTTGCAAATTTGAGACACAAATAGATAGCACCAATGAGTAATGCTGGCATTAATCTGCTTCATTGTGATTTAACACCGTTCCTAATCCCAAGTTTGATCCTGGGTTTGTTTTAAGTAAGTTGATCTCTGCCTGCTCAGTGGTAGGAGTGCTATAACGAGCTAAAATGCCCTTGGGTTAGGGATGGAAAAATTGACCAGGGTTTCTGCTCCCGATTGCTGTACAGGAAGTAGACACTTATGAGGACAGGACATGGCTAGCCTGCCATGTTCATTGTCAAGGCTCATACTTCAATTATTTGTGTCAGTCCCTATCCCAGTGAGAGAACGCACCTTCAAGGGGAGAAAAAGGGAAAGAATATCCCAGCTCCTGAAAATTAATTTCAAGGTATAACATTTCCCAATTTGTTTCAAATAAGTGAGATGTAGGCAACTGATGTTATTGGCTTGTAATTTGCAGTCAGCGGCAAAGCAAAGGCATTCGCTGCTGGCCCCGAATTAAGCTTCCGACAAAGATCTCGCCATCCCTGTGGCGAGAAGTTCGGCTTTTCCGACACAGTTGAGATCAGTGTAGGTTAATGGGGATCCCCTAGTGCGAGCTGCTGTGATGTCAACACTCCTTTTATTCTAACTTTAAAAAAATGTTAGAGAGCAAAACAAAGATTGGGGCTCTCCCATGGGGAAAAGGTAAATCTGAAATAAAGATTTTCCGGTTTCTTAAAAATTGTAATTTTTATTAAAATGGATAAATTTGACACTCCACAAAATTAAAATTAGTTTTTCAGGGTCATAACGTTTGTTTAGCAGTCAATATGTTGTTAAAACCCCAGTTACACCTAATCCAACAAGGCTCAACATTTAATGGGGTATTTAACAGCGATATCAATGCAGAAAAAACAAAGATTTTGTCAGTTTCACTGATTGCCGGCTATGGATGGGTGTGGGGTGGCGTGGATGTGGGTGTTGGGGAGGGCAGTGTCGAAGCAGTGAATGACTGACCGCAACTTCAGAATTTCCATGCTAGGATGCACATGCGCTAAATTCTGAAGGGGTAATAACAGTGAATGCTATTCGTTCACTTAGTACCCACTGCAAATTCCGGGCTGTCATTTTAACTATCTCATGAGGAAGTAAGCCAACCCTAGGTACAGCTATAAGGCAGAGATGTTGTGATCCCAGTGATGCTCAATTCTAAAAACTGATTTCTGGAGAACAATTTACAGATCGGTGTTGTTACAAAGATTTCTAAGTAACCTGCCTGAAGGCATCCCTTGCAACTTGAGTAAAACCTACACAAAGCTGGTACATTACGTCTGAACCTATAATTAGTTCAACAGCTTAACAGTCAGTCTCAAATGTGTAGCACATTGCAACATTGGCTTGTCTTCATAGCCAAAAATGATTTCTTGATCAATTTAAAATAATTTTCTTCCCCTCTTCAGCTCACCACCTGCTACGAGTCTTTTGGTGACTGAGAAGACAGGTAACCTTACTTCATCCGCGGCGCTCCCCTTTTTAAACATTTGTGTTGGGTGCGGATCTTGAGCATCCCTGATTATAATCGCTCAACCTTTGGTGGCCATGCCTTCTGTTGCCTAGGCCTGAAGTGCTGGAATTCCCTGCCTAAACCTCTCCGCCTCGCTACCCCTCTTTCCTCCTTTAATACGCTCTACCTCTTTGATCAAGCTGTTGGTCACCTGCCCTAAATTTCTCATGTGGCTCAGTGTCAAATTTTGTGCCTTCTAATACTCCTGTGAAGCCCCTTAGGACGTTTTACTACGTCAAAGGCGCTATATAAACACAAGTTGTTGGTGTTGTTGATCTCTACAGAGTTGCTGGTTTCAATACAAAATAGGGAGACCCAAATGTTGTAGAGAAAATTTCGAGGATGATCTCCCTGTATTTAAACGAACAGGAGGCTTTGATCTAATGGCAGATTCACAGACTTGCATTTGAGACTAGGGTAAACTCACTGTATGGAGCAATAACTATCATAACATTTTTTCCCAGGAGAGAAATAGTACAACTGCTCTGCAGTTTCTGGAATATTCTGAATAAATTAAGTACAATTTAAAATTTAAATTGCATTCAAAGAATATCAGAATGTATAGAAGATTAGTGTAAATCAATGAGATTGCCAGATTTATTTATTTTTGCCAGTTTTCTCTGCCTCCCTCTTCTCTTGCTGAGGCACAATTCTACAGGATCTCACTTTCTGCTATTCATGTGAGCCCTGACAGTGTGTTGGTTAGTTCTTTGACTGTCAGGGCATCATAGCTGGGCTGTCCTCGCATCCACACACACATACCTCTTGCAGAGGTCACTGTAAAGTGATCAGGAATGGGAACACAGCGGCAGCGGACCTGGTTGGAGCGGCGGCGGAGGAGCGACTAAGAGGCGGCAGCAGCAGGTAGGCCCCACGGCGGCGATGGATCTGGTTGGAGTGGCGGTGGTGGAGGAGCAGCTGCTGTAAGAGGCGGCAGCAGCAGGTAGGCCCCACAGCGGCGGCGGACCTGGTTGGAGCGGCGGCGGTGGAGCGGCTATAAGAGGTGGCAGCAGCAGGTAGGTTTACCAATCTCAGCGGGAGAGAGAAGTAAAAAGTAATCGAAGTGTGACGTCACCAGAAAGCAGGTACGTCATTGGTTGGTGAGTATTGCTCCCTTTTTTCCAAACTTAAACTCTGTGGTTTATAGTTTCTAAGCTGTCTGTGGTGTAGCGGGGACTGCTGTTAAACCAGGGCCCTTAAGTATATCATTTAACTAGTAATTGGTGGTATTGATTTGATTTAATTTAATTTGAATTAAAGGGTAAGTCATGGCAGGACAGCTCGGTCCTGTGGCATGCTCCTCCTGCGCTATGTGGGAAACCAGGGACACTTCCTGTGTCCCTGATGACCATGTGTGCAGGAAGTGTATCCAGCTACTGGCAGACCGCATTGCGGAGCTGGAGCTGCAAATGGATACATACTGGAGCATTCACAATGCTGAGGACGTTGTGGAAAGCACGTTTAGGGAGTTGGTCACACCACAAGTAAAGGTTGCACAGGCAGAAAGGGAATGGGTGACCACCTGGCAGAGTAGTAGGTGCAGGTAGGTAGTGCAGGAGTCCCTTGTGGCCATCCCCCCCCTCAAACAGATAAACCACTTTTGATACTGTTGAGGGGGATGGCTTATCAGGGGAAAGCAGCAGCAGCCAACTTCCTGGCACCAGGGGTGGTTCTGCTGCACAGGACGGGAGGAAAAAGAGGGGTAGAGCTATAGTAATAGGGGATTCTATTGTAAGGGGAATAGATAGGCGTTTCTGCGGCCGCAAACGAGACTCCAGGATGGTGTGTTGTCTCCCTGGTGCAAGGGTCAAGGATGTCTGAGTGGCTGCAGAACATTTTGGAAGGGGAGGGTGAACAGCCAGTTGTCGTGGTGCATATAGGTACCAACGATATAGGTAAAAAAAAGGGATGAGGTCCTAAAAGCTGAATATAGGGAGTTAGGAGGTAAATTTAATAAATAGGACCTCAAAGGTAGTAATCTCAGGATTGCTACCAGTGCCACGTGCTAGTGAGAGTAGAAATAGAAGGATATTTCAGATAAATACGTGGCTAGAGGAATGGTGCAAGGGGGAGGGATTCAAATTCCTGGGATATTGGAACCGGTTCTGGGGGAGGTGGGACCAGTACAAACCGGACGGTTTGCACCTGGGCAGGGCCGGGACCGGAGTGTTTGCTAGTGCTCTGGGGGAGAATTTAAACTAAAATGGCAGGGGGTTGGGAACCTGAGCAGGGAGACGAGAGGAAAGTGAAACAAGGATAAAAGCAAAAGACAGGAAGGAGAAAAACAAAAGTGGCAGTCAGAGAAATCAACAGTTTAAATCAAACATGGCCACAGTAAGTAATAATCCTAAATGGTCTAAGAGCGTTAAAAGAACAAGCCTGAAGGCTTTGTGTCTTAATGCGAGGAGCATTCGTAATAAGGTGGATGAATTAGCTGCGCAAATAGAGGTAAACGAATATATGATTGGGATTACGGAAACATGGCTCCAGGGTGGCCAAGGCTGGGAACTCAACATCCAGGGGTATTCAATATTCAGGAAAGATAGGCGAAAAGGAGGTGGGGTAGCATTGCTGGTTAAAGAGGGGATTAACACAATTGTAAGGAAGGATATTGGCTCTGATGATGTGGAATCTGTATGGGTAGAACTGAGAAATACCAAGGGGCAGAAAACATTAGTGGGAGTGGTATATAGACCTCCAAACAGTAATGCGGAGGTTGGGGATGGCATTCAAAGGGAAATTAGAGAAGCGTGCAATAAGGGCACAGCAGTTATCATGGGTGACTTTAATCTACATATAGATTGGGCTAACCAAATTAGTAACAATACTGTGGAGGAGGAATTCCTGGAGTGTATACAGGATGGTTTCCTGGACCAATATGTCAAGGAACCAACTAGAGATCAGGCCATCTTAGACTGGGTATTATGTAATGAGAAAGAATTAGCAATCTTGTTGTGCGAGGCCCCTTGGGGCGGAGCGATCATAATGGCCCAGTAATTCCCCTCCCAACGCGTGAGTACAGACGGGGTACTCATGCGTGTGCCCGGAGGAATTGCCGGTTTTCAGCATGCACAGCGCATGTGGGGAAAACCGGCATTTCCTCTCCTCTGACCCAAGGGGTTAAGAGGCTGAATGCGTGCGATTACACAGGCAGCGACTTGGATTTCCTTTATTTTTTAAAGAGAGTTGCGCATGTGTAAAGGCCTCCGGTTTTTACGCATTGAAAAACCACACGTAAGTACTTAGTTTTACAGGTAAGTGGTCTATTAATACAATTTATAAAAAATTTTCCCACAAGTTTATTATTTTTAAAGAATTTACAGTAAGGTAAGTTTAGTTTTAGCCCTGATTTTTTTTTTTTTTTTTTCAAATTTTAAAATTATTATTTAAAATAGATTTTTTTAGTTATTTATGGTTCATTTAAGTAGTGCAATATTTTTTTTAATTTTCTTTCAAGTTTAAGTAGTGTTTTGGGGCCTGGAGTTTTCATGAGTTTGACAGCTCTCACTATCAAACTCATGAATGAACTTTTGCAACCTCCCATTGGTTGCCCTGTGCTCACGTGATCCCAGCCGGCTCATCGCACTAAGTACGCCGCTGGGTCATGCACGCACAGCGCGGCAGGACCTCAAGCGGGCCAGTGAGAGGAAATGCAATGCGGGCCAGGATTGAAATGTCAGCGCGCCGGGTAAGTGCACATCGGGGGCTTGCACGTGCGGCAAGCTCCCGATCCTAATTTCAGGGCCATTATGATAGAATTCTTCATTAAGATGGAGAGTGAAGTGGTTGACAGACTAGGTTCCTGAATTTAAATAAAGGAAACTACGATGGTATGAGGCGCGAGTTGGGTAGGATTGATTGGGGAATGTCAGTCAAAGGGTTGACGGTGGATAGGCAATGGCAAACATTCAAAGATCGCATGGATGAACTACAAAATTTGTTCATCCCAGTTTGGCATAAAAATGAAACAAAAAAGGTGACTCAACCGTGGCTAACAATGGAAATTAGGGAAAGCATAAGATCCAAGGAGAGACAATATAAATTGGCCAGAAAAAACAGTAAACCTGAGGATTGGGAGCAGTTTAGGATTCAACAAAGGAGGACAAAGGGATTAATTAAGAGGGGGGAAATAGAGTATGAGAGTAAGCTTGCTGGGGACACAAAAACTGACTAAAAGCTTTTATAGATATGTGAAGAGAAAAAGATTGGTGAAGTCAAGTGTAGGTCCCTTACAGTCAGAATCAGGGGAATTTATAATGGGGAACAAAGAAATGGAAGACCAATTTAAGAAATACTTTGGTTCTGTCTTCACAAAGGAGGACACAAATAACCTCCCGGAGATGTCGGGGAACATAGGGTCTAATGAAAGGGAGGAACTGAAAGAAATCAGTATTTGTAGGGAAATGGTGTTAGGGAAATTGACGGGATTGAAGGCTGATAAATCCCCAGGGCCTGATAATCTACATCCTAGGGTACTTAAGGAAGTGGCCCCAGAAATAGTAGATGCATTGTTGCTCATCTTCCAAAATTCGATAGACTCTGGAACAGTACCCATGGATTGGAGGGTAGCTAATGTTACCCCACTATTCAAAAAAAGGTGGTAGAGAGAAAACAGGGAATTACAGACCGGTAAGCCTGACATCGGTAGTGGGGAAAATGCTAGAGTCCATTATAAAAGATGTAATAGCAGAGCACTTGGAAAACAGTGACAGAATCGGACAAAGTCAACATGGATTTACAAAAGGTAAATCGTGCTTGACTAATCTACTGGAATTTTGAGGATGTAACTGGTAAAATAGATAAGGGAGAACCAGTGGATGTGGTGTCTTTGGACTTTCGGAAGGCTTTCGATAAGGTCCCGCATAAGAGATTAGCACATGGGATTGGGGGCAAGGTATTGACTTGGATAGAGAACTGGTTGGCAGACAGAAAGCAAAGAGTTGGAATAAACGGGTCTTTTTCTGAGTGGCAGGCAGTGACTAGTGGGGTACCGCAGGGATCGGTCCTTGGACCCCAGCTATTCACTATATATTAATGATCTAGACGAGGGAACTAGATGTAATATCTCCAAGTTTGCAGACGACACTAAGCTGGGTGGGCATGTGTGCTGTGAGGAGGATGCCGAGAAACTCCAGTATGATTTGGGCAGAAGCATAGCAGATGCAATATAACGTGGATAAATGCGAGGTTATCCATTTTGGTGTCAAAAACAGGAAGGCAGATTATCTGAATGGCAATAGATTGGGAGAAGGGGAAGTGCAATGAGACCTGGGTGTCCTTGTGCACCAGTCGCTGAAGGTAAGCATGCAGGCGCAGCAGGCGGTTAAGAAGGCAAATGGTATGTTGGCCTTCGTAGCGAGAGGGTTTGAGTACAGGAACAAGGATGTCTTGCTGCAGTTGTACAGGGCCTTGGTGAGACCACATCTTGAGTATTGTGTGCAGTTTTGGTCACCTTATCTGAGGAAGAATGTTCTTGCCATGGAGGGAGTGCAGCGAAGATTCACCAGGCTGATACCTGGGACGGCAGGAATGACGTATGAGGAGAGATTGGGTCGATTGGGCTTATACTCGCTGGAGTTTAGAAGAATAAGAGGGGATCTCATTGAAACTTATAAAATTCTAACAGGACTAGACAGACTGGATGCAGGAAGGATGTTCCCGATGGTCGGGGAGTCCAGAACCAGGGGTCACAGTCTAAGGATAAGGGGTAAGCCATTTGGGACAGATGAGGAGGAATTTCTTCACCCAGAGAGTGGTGAACCTGTGGAATTCTCTGCCACAGAAGGCAGTAGAGGCCAATTCATTAAATATATTCAAGAAGGAGTTAGATATATTTCTTAAGGCTAAAGGGATCAAGGGATATGGAGAGAAGGTAGGAACAGGGAACTGAATTTGGATGATCAGCCATGATCTCATTGAATGGCGGAGCAGGCTCGAAGGGCTGAATGGCCTACACCTGCTCCTATCTTCTATGCTAGTGCCCCTGAACAGAGAAGGAGACAGAGGTTAATTAGAGGTCCTCTAATATCACTTCAGCTGACTGAATCGGGGGCCTTCTGGTCTGCAAGCCTGCCTTTACCAACTGACCAGGTTTTCATTTACTAAATACCAGTGGCTTTATAAAAATAGAATGAAAAGGCACGACTTAGTAGACCGCGCATGTATCAGGATTAAAAAAGGTTTACAAATACCCAATTCACTTAAGTTCAACAATAAATAGCATTGTATATTAAAGAAGCTTTCCTGTCTGGTGAAGTGGCTTGCAAACCTCTTTACCAGGTTTGTGAACAGAGTGGTGCTCAGTCAGATCAGGGACACAACAAACTTATTGTGTGAGTGATCACATCTCCCTTTACCAATTTTAAAACAATCAGCAGAACCAGGTATAAACCCTTTAAAAAGACCCACATCTGCACAGCTGCAGACACAGTTTCCGCTGCAATGTCAATTGACCCCAGCGGCCAACATGCTTTCAGCTATTGAGTATGTTGTTCCTGGTTTTTTTCCCACCGCCCCCCCTAGAAACAGATAAAAGAAAACTGAGTGCTAGAATGTTGGAAATTTGAAAAATCTGAAGTAATGCAATTCACAGCAGGTAGATCAGTGTTTGAAAGAGAAAGACATGCTAGCATTGTTAATGTTTTGGAGAGAATTTGACAATTGAGCTTTCATGAAGGTCACACCTGAAATGTTAACATGACTTTCTCTTTTAGATGGCGGTCGAGTTGCCATACATTTCCAGCATTTTTGTTTTTTTCAGCAATTGCCTACTTTAAAGTTCCCCAATACAAGGCCCCTTTAACAGAAATGAAAAAAGCCACTAGGGTCCATTCTAAAAGCATTATTTTCTGGGGAGGAGGAAACTGGAGTGGGTTTGGTTTGATGTATGCAGTCAGCTACACATCTTTGCAAGGGAAAGTGCACAGTGCGCTCACTTAGATTTTTCTCAGTGAAATATGTGAAACGCTCCACAGAAGGTCCTTAATTATGCCAAGTTAAAGTGGGGGGGAACAAAAAATGTTTTTTAATACAAATTTTGATTGTTTCTTTAAACTCAGTTATTGTGCTTAGGGAGTTTAACAGCCAGCTTAAGCCTTGTACCAAGTCTATCCGGATACAATGGCCAGGATATTCATGTGTGGAATCCCTGTTTATGTGCACAAACTGAGAAACAAGACATGCATTCAGGTGCTAGAGGCAGTGCAGAGAAGATCCACGAGGCTAATCCTTAGCGTCAGATGACTGAGGAAAAACAAGTCTTTGGCTTTTCAGCCTTGACAGGAGGGGACTGAAAGGTGATGTTGAGGTATACAAGTTAGTTAATAACATAGAAAAAATAGTTCTGGAAAATTACTTTAAACTAAATTTGAGAGTAGGACAAGGCGGCATAGGTTCAAACTAGTAAAGGAAAATGTTAGACTCATATCGGGAAGTTTTCTTCACACAGTGATTGACACATGGAATAGATTTCCAGATAGAAAATTGTGGAGGTGAAAAACCTAGAATTATTTAAGAAGCAATTAGATGTTCTGATGGGGGAGTTGAGTCTTTCTAGATGGATGAACCAGGATGGGCCACATGGCCTCTTGATCTGTATTTATCTTGTGCTCTAGTAGTTTCATAACACACTTTTATTGAAGGTTTTTCCTTGATTTGCTCCCCTCCTCTCATGAAGGTGATGGCTCTTATTTGGGTGTAGTTTCACGGGCACCGCTACCCCTCGGGTGGATTGTTTTTGGTGTAGTTTCACGGGCACCGCTAGCCCTCTGTGGATTGTTTTTGGTGTAGTTTCACGGGCACCGCTAGCCCTCGGGTGGATTGTTTTTGGTGTAGTTTCACAGGCACCGCTAGCCCTCGGGTGGATTGTTTTTGGTGTAGTTTCACAGGCACCGCTAGCCCTCGGCTGTATTGTTTTTGGTGTAGTTTCACAGGCACCGCTAGCCCTCGGCTGTATTGTTTTTGGTGTAGTTTCACAGGCACCGCTAGCCCTCGGGTGGATTGTTTTTGGTGTAGTTTCACGGGCACTGCTAGCCCTCGGCTGTATTGTTTTTGGTGTAGTTTCACAGGCACCGCTAGCCCTCGGCTGTATTGTTTTTGGTGTAGTTTCACAGGCACCGCTAGCCCTCGGTGGATTGTTTTTGGTGTAGTTTCACGGGCACCGCTAGCCCTCGGGTGGATTGTTTTTGGTGTAGTTTCACGGGCACCGCTAGCCCTCGGTGGATTGTTTTTGGTGTAGTTTCACGGGCACCGCTAGCCCTCGGCTGTATTGTTTTTGGTGTAGTTTCACGGGCACCGCTAGCCCTCGGGTGGATTGTTTTTGGTGTAGTTTCACGGGCACTGCTAGCCCTCGGCTGTATTGTTTTTGGTGTAGTTTCACAGGCACCGCTAGCCCTCGGCTGTATTGTTTTTGGTGTAGTTTCACAGGCACCGCTAGCCCTCGGTGGATTGTTTTTGGTGTAGTTTCACGGGCACCGCTAGCCCTCGGGTGGATTGTTTTTGGTGTAGTTTCACGGGCACCGCTAGCCCTCGGTGGATTGTTTTTGGTGTAGTTTCACGGGCACCGCTAGCCCTCGGCTGTATTGTTTTTGGTGTAGTTTCACGGGCACCGCTAGCCCTCGGGTGGATTGTTTTTGGTGTAGTTTCACAGGCACCGCTAGCCCTCGGTGTATTGTTTTTGGTGTAGTTTCACGGGCACCGCTAGCCCTCGGCTGTATTGTTTTTGGTGTAGTTTCACTGGCACCGCTAGCCCTCGGCTGTATTGTTTTTGGTGTAGTTTCACGGGCACCGCTAGCCCTCGGGTGTATTGTTTTCATGAACTAAAACATCACAAAATTGAGCTTGACTTTATTGGAGTCCTTACTACTCCTTTGTTACAATATTTTCCTACGTACAAAGCAGCTTTGACTATTTAACGAGGAACCACTCTGTACTGGTCATGCAAATAGACTAATGCATGCTATGTCTCTGAATTCCAACAAAAATAACGAATTGTCATTGCGTTTGTACTTGGTGCAGACAGTCTAGAAAGGGAGTATTGACTAGCTTCCAACTGTAGAGGGCATCACAGCGAAGACCGATCTTGTTCTCTGATATCTAGACCGGCACATTTTCCAGCAGGGATTACTGGATAGTGATTAGAAGCTGGAACCTTTGCTGATTTTTCCTTTCCCTGGCTTGGACTGTTGAGGCCAATTGCAGTAAACTTATTTTAGCTGAGATTATAGAATTTAGCACAGATGAAGAATCAAACTTGGTCCATATTGGTTATTAGTTCCCCAGCTGATGATGCACTAGGCTATTGGGGGTGTAGATCTTTTTCAACATATATAGATACAAAATATGCAGCATTCCTGATGGTTTAGTGAAGTAGAAGAGGTATATTCTGCTTATAACATAACACAGTTTAAATATCCAGCCTTTGTATCCCTTTACTTCAGATTATTTCTAGGTGGCCAAGGCTACTTTTATACTGGTGTTGCTTCAATTTGGATTTTGGGAGACTGACATCAGAGAGCTGGTTCTGGATATTTACATTACTAAATTGGCTCCCTTATCCTGGTGGCAGACTTGTAGATTGACCCCCCACCCCACCCATTCTCTCCAACTACCATCCTTCCCTTTCTTTCCAATATCCTAGAATATGTTGTTACCCCTTAACTATACTCTCATCTCCCCCAGTTCAAGACAACCTCCAATCAGGCTTTGCCCTACCAACAGCACTAAGATTGATCTGATCAAAGTCACAAATTAAACACACTGCAACTATGACTGTGCTCACTCTCCTTCCTCGTGCTCCTTGATTTCTCCACTGTCTTCAACAACGTTGACCACTTCATCCATCTCCAATGCTTCTCCTCTGCAAGCTGCCTCCCTCTTACTGTTTGCTCATGGTTCCGCTCATGGTTCCACTCATACATTTCCCAACAAACACGGTTGCCTCTGATGTACCCATGCTTCAATTTTGGTGCCATTCCTTTAATCATTTACATGCTATCCCTGGACAAGATCATCTGTAAATATGATGATCATCATTGTTACTTTTAAATCTCCTCTTGGCTTTGCCCTACCATAACTCAGTGATCTACTCTAGCCATATATCCCTGCCCCCTCTCCCGATACCGGTTTAATTATGCCTCACTTCATCAGTGGCCGCTTCTTTACTCACTACACTCCTACCCTCTGGATCATCCTTCCTAAAGTCCTCTGCCTTGCCCTCTCCCTCTGTGCTTTTGAAATCTTCCTCAACTTATTCTCATTTCCTTTTTCCTCCTGCTCAGTGTCCATTGGTTGCCTTCTCTGTAAACTACGCTAACACGTCTTTGTGCATGTGAGGAGCGCTATAGAAATGTTACTACTTGCAGCAGGAACCAGCCCCAAATATTGTATTAGCAGATGTTGACATCCTGAAGTCATTTACTCTTTGCTGAGGTTACATAGACACCAGTAGCTGTTCAGTAACTTGCCGAAGTGGCCACTCCTTATGTGAGTCTAGACAGCCAGTGTAGGCAAGCTATTCTACTATGGAGGGCATTGTAGTCAATCTCAATCCTATTCTTACTCAAGGTCAATACATTTCCAACAGAGGCTACTGGATGGCAAACGAGAGCAAATCCTGTTGATTGTCCCCTCATTAGCGCAGAGGCACGAAAGCCAATTGCAGCACTGTATGGCCAGCTAACTCAGCATAAACTTTACTCACATAGCAGTTTCAAGGTACAATCATTTAAAACAACAGCAAATGCATACAAGTTGTACAATGTTGACTCACAGCATCAGTTAAGTGTAAATGTTACTTACCTGGCAGCTGGGTTTGTTTGCAGAGACTGACTCCTTTATCATTCGGACCTCTGAGGCTGTGACTCCACCCACGAGGAATAGGATTAGCAGGGGGTGATCACTGGGGTGGGGCCGGCTCACCTGTCGGGTTAATAACATGGAATGTTTCAGAGACTAATCTACAACACTTTGCAGCTCACTACACCTTTCCAAGACAGAACCCACAGTGCTTCATTAAAAATACCGGTGCTACTTTTACAGGTTCAGAAAGAAATTTATAGAAGGACTAGCAGATTCACTGCTTAAACACTTGGCTGTGTTTTTGTTTAATGAGGGTCATCACAACACACCTAGTGAAAACAATGTGCAGTTGAAACAGACAAAAGTAATAGTTTCTACTGTTTTTAAAACACAAAACAAAATGATAAATGGTTGAGGCAGACCTATATTATACCAGCAGAATCACGCTGGATGTCTATGAAAGGTAACTGTTGAGCCCTGTGCCGAGGATGTAGAGAATAACCCACACGGAGGGAAGGGTAGCGAGGGAAGATGGGAATACACAGTATTATTTCTGGATCCATAACAACCATGAGAACCTAACAATACCTCCCAACAAGCAAGGCAGCCCACATGCTGCTGTCCAGCTACACACCCTTATCTATGGCCACTATCAACATAACACTCTTACAAACTATGTACCTCGACAATACTAATATGCACAACCATTACAACAAAAATCATTGTACTAATGTAAGCTCCTGCAAATGTCACGGAAACAAAATGGACAACTGCATCATTATGTAGATCAGGAGAAAATTCTGTCTTTAAAAGTGAAACTTTTTAACTGTAGCTAAACAGTTGCAATGCTATCTAAAAACCAAGTTTCCTTAATCTACATAAGGCTCAATGTTATAATACACTAAATGTAGCCTCTGTATTAAATATACCACTACGGGGAGACTGCTACAGTAGCTGAAGGTACAATACAGTTAAACAAGTTGTTTTGCACAGCATGTTAAAAATATCCCACAGCGCAGAAATCCTCTTCATTCAGTCTGCCCAGAAATATCTTCTGTTTCTTTTTGGCAAGAATAGATTTTATAAACACTGAGGAATACAAAACAAATTCCAGAAATACTTAGCCACTACTCACCTATTAGGTTCAACTGATCAAAGTGCAATTACACCAGCAATTCAATTTATAATGAAGCCAGAAATTTAGTGGCCCAATACACTGACCTGTGAGGCCACTATGCTATTCTGGAGCATGGAGCACACCAAACCTTCCCTCCACTTAACTGTGTCAGACTTCGTTTTGTGAACCACTTCGGGTAGGAAATGCTGATTGCACCTTCAAAATCAGCAGGAACCTGAACCAGAATGTTAAGAGCTATTCATTCAGCAGGCAGGAATTCCACACAAGGTACACAATATGGTGATAGAAAAGTTGGAGAAATAATTTAAAGGATCATCCATATAATTATAAAATGGTTTTGGGGGGGGGGGGGGGGGGGGGTGGCGGTGTGTCATGTTGGCTATTATATATTTACAGAAATAATTTAGAATTGGAAGTAACTGAAAATAATTCACTTCCACCAAGCATCATATAGCCTCCATAGTAATTATTGATTTCAGAAAAAAGGCAATTTTATTTCTTAATTAAAAAAAAAAAAAAAAAAAAAAAAAAAATTGCTTTGCTGGTCCGATTCTCTCCTATTCTGTTTGTTCAGTTACACATTCTGACCACCACCAGACTTACCACAGAGCTGAAGCCCCATCAGTGGATAGGTCCATTGGGTCAAGTCCAATCAGCATTTTGTTTTGTTCATCACATGGGTATCTGAGATTAGAAAATTTATATCAGCTGAATACTAGCGTGTACTTGCTTGATACCAAGTTTTCAGTCTCAGATGTATGTGAAATGACCCCATGGAGCTGCTCCCTGGCTGGGGCCCATAGCTGTAAGCACATTTTTCCAGAAGGATGAAAATAATGGTTAAAAATGTACTTTTCTACAAGGAAGGAAACATTTAAAACAGTGTGCCACCCACCTCCAGGTTTTCCTATAAAAACTTGGTGGGCATAAATGAGCTGATACTGGTGCATGGTTACATAGTGTCACTTTTATTAGCAGGAAGCTATTTGTACCTTTCTAGAATTTAAATGTCTCAAGGAAAGATTTCAAGTAACAAAACACCATCATTAATTTTGAAATCGGTTGTTATTTCATTCATCTCAAACAAAGGGAAAATACAAATATATACGGGGGAGGGAGGGGGTGAATTTGCTCCATCAGTTTTGCTGATCGGGTATTTGAAAATTATTACTTAGCAAAATTATACTGCTAATGGCTGGTATGAGTGTGGTCTGGAACTCTGATACGAGTACTTCAGCACTAAAATGAGTCTTCATTTGTAATACACTAAACAGAAAGTGATATTTACAAAATTAAGATTAAGAATAATAATTCTATCAACTTTAATTGTTCAGAAAGCATTCACAGTACGTGACCCCAAACATTACCAGTTTGTGGAGAAAATGATGTGGTTTGTTTAGTTTTACACAGTACAATCTGTTACTTGTTTCTGATTATTTGGGGATGCTGTAATTCAGGTTTTTGAGCTGCTAATATTTTGCCAGGTGGTTGGTGATGAATGGTAGCCTGTGCTTACTGAAGAGGCAATATTGATGGTGAACTTTTTCCCCTATCTGACTAATATTTCTTTCCTCCTCTCAAAGTGTTGACACCTCGTAGTTCGTATGGTTGCACAGGGGCCGAGTGCACTTCAGTACTTTGCCAACAGGTCATTAATCATGGTTAAGCCTCGGTGGTAAGAGTTTTCAGGCGATTTGACCTTGAGCAGCATCACAACTGAGCCCAATCCACATCTCACTTGATATCCATACACATGTACTTCGAGCAAGAGTCACTGATTGTGATCAGGAGTGGAAACCTGGATGATTTTCCCCTCCCTTAACAAAAGGACACACTGGGGATCTTCCTACTCACTGGATAAACTCATCGAAGGAAGCCCAACATGGTCTTTTCAGGAAGCCTTTAGGCAGTTCATTTCCTGCAATACTTTGATCTCAAATCTTGCCTTCGGAGCTTCTAATATTGGCCACAAGTGTAACTTTGTGCAATGCAGTTTTTGCCAGTCCATACAATTTAAGTGATAAATGGCAATAAGATGGATGCCAATCAAGTGGGCTGCTTTGTTTTGGATGGTGTTGAACTTCTAGTGTTGTTGGAACTGCACTCATCCAGGCAAGTGGAGAGTATTCCATCACACTCCTGATGTGTGCCTTGTGGATGGTGGAAAGGCTTTGGGGAGTCAGGAGATGAGTCACTCGCTGCAGAATACCCAGCCTCTGACCTGCTCTTGTAGCCACAGTATTTATGTGGCTGGTCAGTTTCTGGTCAATGGTGACCCCCCAGGATGTTGATGGGGGATTCGATGATGGTAATGCCGTTGAATGTCAAGGGGAGGTAGTTAGACTCACTCTCTGAAGATGGTCATTGCCTGAATGTTGTCGAGGTCTTGCTGCATGCAGCCACGGTCTGCTTCATTATCTGAGCAGTTGCGAATGGAACTGAACACTGCAACATCCCCACCTCTGACCCACATTGTCATCTGTACTGTGTATGCACGATCATTAGTGAAAACCTTTACCACTTTTCATGGTAATAATGCACCTTAAATAGTGATTGTCAACTTCTTCAGTTAACTGTAACTAACCTTCATGAACATGCTGAATCCCGTTTTGAGCAGTTCTGTTAAGCCACCAGACATGTACTCAATATCCACAGTGTCAGGTCGATCTGGATGAAATATCTCCTCTAAAACCTGCTTCACCAAAGGCTTGTATGTTGCCTACAAGAATGAAAGTGTTCAAATGAATTGTGTTTGCATGAAAATAATTTGAATGAAATTCATAACATATTATAAGGTGAGGCCAAAATTCCTTTAAAGTATTTTCTCTCCTTTCCCTCTTTTTTTTTTTTTTTTAAGGCTCCCTTGCAGCATCCCTGGCTGAGTGCAGATAGGTAATAGACTCCTAGCCTTCGTGGCCTCGCCACTCCCTATCTCTGTTACCTCCGCCAGCCCTATGAGAGCTCTGGCCTCTTGTGCATCGCCCCACCATTGCAGTGGTGCCTTCAGCCATCTGGGCCCTAAACTCTGAAATTCCCTCCCATAATCTCTCTCTCATCCTTTAAGATCCTCCTTAAAACCTACCTCTTTGACCAAGCTTTTAGACATGTCTCCTAACATCTCCAGCTTTGGCTTGGTGTCAATTTTTGTCTGATTATGCTTCTGAGATGTGCTTTCTTACGTTAAAGGCGCTATATAAAAGAAAGTTGTTGCTGATGCACATACTGCAGCCACAGTGTACTTGTGATGGAGGGGTGGATATTAAGTTCAGTGGCAGGGGCCTTGATCACTTAAAGGTAGGTGGCCATTTATGGAGGTAAATATTGTTGCAGCTTGTGAGTTTGTAAGAGCTCCTTTTTCATGTCCCCTAGGTTTTTTCAGCTCTTCCTGTTCTGTTGAAGTCTTGGAAATGCTTTGATTATGGTTAGCTTTCTGGTGAATTAGGAGACTATATTTAGCTCTTATGTCCCACATAAGTATTATGCGCTACTAAGAAAAAAAGGAAAATTATTTTTTTCCATTAAAAATACCAGCAAAATTAGTAATAGATTGGTACTAAAACATACTGCAGAATGTTTAAAAAGCTGTAAAAGCTTCAGACCCTTTAAGAAATCTATCACTCATGTTCCAGGAAGAGTGTGTCCAGTTCACTCCTCTCCTAAGCAGTTTTTAAGAAGTTACACTAGATTTCATTTCAATGCATTATAATACTTGAAAAAAAGAATTTGCATTTATATAGTGCATTACAGGAAACCTTCGATTAACCGGCCACTAAATAACCGGAAATGTCGGTTAACCGGCAAAATTCAGGAGTCGGTTCAGATAACTTTTTTACTTTTAGTTACTTTTTTTTTACTCATTTCTGGCTGTGCAAGCATCTAACCGAAGCTGTTGCTAAGCTACAGAGACGCTTGCAAGCTGTGCTGATTGTTTTGAAGCTGTTGCTAAGCAACAGAGTTTGTTGCTAGATACTATAAAGCACTCGATTCTCCGGCATTGTTGATCGACCGGCGCCAGCTCGGTCTCATCCGTGCCGGATACCAGAAAGTTTCTTGTATCATGTTCTAAGGGCACCCAATGGATAACTTTCGAATTGCAGTTTATCAGCAAACCTGGCAGCCAATTTGTACACAGCAAGTTCTACAAATAGCAAGTGAATGAATGACTGGATCATCTGTTTCTGGCGATGTTGGTTAAGGGAAGAATGCCGATCTGGATGTCAGGAGAATTCCCTGCTTCAAATAGTGCTAAGGAATCCTTTACATCCAGCTCAGCAGAGCCTCAATTTAACAGCTCATCCGAAAGACAGCACCTCTAACAGTGCAGCAATCCTTCACCTATAACCTTCTTCCTATTATAATATTTAATGAAGCTTTGGTTCCTTTTCAGCTAGATCACTTTAGGCTGATCAAAATGGCCTCCTCAAAAATCACTCTTGGCACTAAAGTGGAGCAGCTCTGACTATAGGTATCTAAGCCAGATTTTCTAGTCAATGTTCCAGTACTCCACAATCAACCTGAGCGATTGGAAAATATACCCGACTGACCCAGGTCTGTCAAAGATTTTAAATTCTGGTTCAAGTGTGATTAACAGCATGGGTGACAGAGCTTTAGAAACCAGCAAAGGATGACTAAAAAATTAATAAAAAGGCAGAAAATAGACAGAGTAAACTAGCAAGAAATATGAAACAGAGATTATAGGAGTTTCTACAAGTATGTAAAAAGGAAGAGTAGCAAAAGTAAGCATTGGTCCCTTAGAGGCTGAGACAGGCAAAATTATAATGGGGAATAAGGAAATGGCAGAGACTTTAAACAAATATTTTGTCTTCACAGTAGAAGACACAAAAAGCATACCAAAAATAGTGAGGAACTGAAGGGATAATTACAAGTCCTAGCCCTTTTGGGCTACCCCAGATCAGGTGTATTCCCCAGACGTTCACCTTCAACTTAAGTTAGAGATAGCCGAATTCCATAAGACACTTAAATGGGTCTAAAGGTTCAGGCTATCTCTCCCTAAAAGAAAGGAATGACTGAAGATGTTACCATCCTCCAGATAGCATTTTTAATAAATTTAACTAGACTGTAACCTTCTGGATATCATGAGGGTCTGGAATACCCCCCAGAATTCTGCAACTCCTTACAAAAGAGTGTACAGAAATTGGGTTCGGGAGTTTATACAGAATTACTCTGAGACAATCCTAAAAATATATAGTTTTATTTAAGAGCCGACATTCATTTAACAGCTGTTGAATCAGTTGCAATATTAACAATTCAAAATACAGATAGCTTACATTTCTTATTTCTCAGAGATCCTTATTTTCAAATCTTTACTTCGTTACATTTCTATTTCTAAATCCAGAACATCCACCAAAATCAATTACTTTGATTACCTGAGACTCAGTTTAAAAACTTAGAGCATGCCTGTGAAGTTGAGAAATGCTTGCCCCGTTCAGTGAGTTCTGAATTTGTTTGAAAAGCTCCGACGACGATGCCACCTTCCACACCAGTGCTTCAGACATGTCTTCCTTTTTCCGCAACCGAGGATTCCCCTCTACCGTGGTTGACACTGCCCTCGACTGTCAGTTCTATCTCCTGCACTTCTGCCCTCACCCCTGCCCCTCCCTCCCAGAACCACGATAGGGTTCCCCTTGTCCTCACCTTTCACCCCACCAGCCTCCACATTCAACGGATCATCCTCCAGCATTTCCACTACCTCCAAAGTGATCCCACCACCAAACGCATCTTCCCCTCCCCTCCCCTTTCAGCATTCCGCAGGGACCGCTCCCTCCGAGACAGCCTAGTCCACTCCTCTATCACCCCCAACAGCCCTTCCCCTTCGCCTGGCACCTTCCCGTGCAAGCGGAGGAGATGTAACACCTGCCCCTATACCTCCCCCCTTCCCACTGTCCAGGGCCCCAAACACCCCTTCCAGGTGAAACAGTGATTTACTTGTACTTCTCGCAATCTAGTATACTGTATTCGCTGCTCACGATGCGGTCTCCTCTACATTGGGGAGACCAAACGCAGATTGGGTGACCGCTTTGCGGAACACCTCCGTTCAGTCCATAAGGGTGACCCTGAGCTTCCGGTCACCTGTCATTTTAATTCACTGCTCCATTCCCACTCGGACCTCACCGTCCTTGGCCTCTTGTATTGTTCCACGGAAGCTCAACGTAAACTCGAGGAACAGCACCTCATCTTCCGATTAGGCACTCTGCAGCCTTCCGGACTCAATATCGAGTTCAACAATTTCAGATCATAAGCTTGGCCCCCATTTCATTTTTTCTTGTAATTTTTCCACTCCTTTCCCCCCCCCCCCCCCTTTTGTTTCTCTCACACACCTGGCAGCTATCTTTTGCCCTGCCAATACACTTTACATCTAATCTCAGCCTATTACCATCTCGTCTAGCTTCTAATCTCTTTTACTTCTTGTTTCTTTTACTTCTTTTGTTTCTTTTACTCTTTTGTCCGATCGCAGCCCTGCCTTCGATCCAGTTTCTTTTCGTTCCAGTTTTGAAGAAGGGTTCGACCCGAAACGTCAACTCAAATTTCTCTCCACGGATGTTGCCTGACCTGCTGAGTTTTTTCCAGCATTTTCTGTTATTTCTTATTTTTATACCCTTTTTGCAGTGGTTTATTCTTTGAAGTTCTCTGCTGATGTCAGCTAATTGTCTTTATTGAGAACTCTGTTGAATGCTTTCTATCTTACTATCAATTCAACTATTGCATGCACAATTATACCTCTACCTTTTAGGTATTTCAAAAACCATCATAAAAACAATATGACAGCTATGGTTTCTGTTTGATGCCATTCTTACAAAATGCTTTCATTCAATTCTTAATATTGGCTTTACTGGTTTTTAGCAGACATTGTGACTCCTTGGTGTTCCAAGTTCAATACAAACTCAATGTAATTGCTTGGTGCATCTACTGAAGTCATATCTTCAAAGTGTTCTTGTTGGTATCATATTTACTATGTATATGTTAAAGACACTTCAACTAGGGTGGTTCATGCATTTCTAGCTATCTCAATTGGTTGTATATTTAATCGTGTTTCCTGTCTTCCAAGTTTAACATAAAAACTATTTGACCAGCAGGTGTTTATTTTACTTGATGTCATCTTTTCAAAGGCACATGCCTCTTTTAATGTTTGTTTCTGTTCAATGTGTTAGCTGGTAACACCTTAAACTGGGCATTTTCATTGTGTTCCCTCCAAACTCTAGACCTTTCGGAAGTGCCAAACTGCCATTTCAATGGGGTAATTGTTTTAGTATATTTAACTAATTCCCATTTCAAAGCTTGTTTGGTTTTTACAACTTTGTTAAACAACTGATCTTTATCTCAGAAGCCTGTATTTCTGTTTGCAGCCTGTCTCCGAGGCTTTAGATTTTTAAACCCAGTATATCATATTAATAAATATCAGAATTCTGTTCATATTATGGTGTATCTTTTTGAAATATGGCGTATTCCCTCACAGAACCAAGGGGCTAAAGAGAGTGAGGAACTTAGAAGTAATTAAGATCAGTAGAGAAAAAGTACTTGAGAAACGAATGGGACTAAAAGCCGACAAATCCCCTGGACCTGATGGCCTACATCCTAGGGTTTTAAGAGAGGTGGCTGCAGAGATAGTGGATGCACTGGTCATGATCTTCTAAAATTCCCCAGATTCTAGAATGATCCCAGCAGACTGAAAGGTAGCAAATGTAACCCTGCTATTCAAGAAAGGAGGGAGAGAGAAAACAGGGAACTACAGGCCAGTTAGACTAACATCAGTTGTTGGGAAAATGCTGGAATCCATTATTAAGGAAGTGGCAACAGGGCATTTAGAAAATCATATGATTCAGCAGAGTCAACACGGTTTTATGAAAGGGAAGTCATGTTAAACAAATTTATTAGTTTTGAGGATGTAACTAGCAGGGTAGATAAAGGGGAACCAGTGGATGTTGTTTATTTGGAATTCCAAAAGGCATTTGATAAGGTGCCACATAATGTTGTTATGCAAGATAAGGGTTCATAAGGTTGGGGGTAATATATTAGCATGATGAATATAGGATTGGCTAATGGACAGAAAACAGAGAGTAGGGATAACGGGTCATTTTCGGGTTGGCAGGCTGTGACTAGTGGGGTGCGGCAAGGGTCAGTGCTTGGGCCTCAGCTATTTACAATTTATATTAATGACTTAGACGAAGGGACCGAGTGCAATGTATCCAAGTTTGCTGCCAATGCAAAGCTAGGTGGTAAAGTAAGCTGTAAGTTCGCAGGTGACATGAAAATTGGTGGGGTGGTAAATAGCGAGGCGGGAAGCCTCAGGCTACAGGATGATATAGATGGGTTGGTCAGATGGGCGGAACAGTGGCAAATGGAATTTAACCCTGAAAAGTGAGGTGGTGCATTTTGAACAGATTAACAAGGCAAGGGAATACACAATGAATGGTAAGACCCTAGGAAAGACAGAGGATCAGAGGGACCTTGGTGTGCATGTACATAGATCCCTGAAGGCAGCACAACAGGTGGATAAGGTGGTTAAAAAGGCATATGGGATACTTGCCGCGTTTAGCCGAGGCATAGAATATACAAGCAGGGAGGTTATGATGGAGCTGTACAAAACGCTGGTAAGGCCACAGCTGGAGTACTGTGTGCAGTTCTGGTCGCCACACTATAGGAAGGATGTGGTTGCTTTGGAGAGGGTGCAGAGGAGATTTACCAGGATGTTACCTGGGCTGGAGCGCTTCAGCTATGAAGAAAGACTGGACAGGCTAGGGTTGTTTTCCTTGGAGCAGAGAAGGCTGAGGGGGGACCTGATTGAGGTATACAAAATTATGAGGGGCATAGATAGGGTGGATATAAAGGAACTTTTCCCCTTTAGTAGAGGGGTCAATAACAAGGGGGCATAGATTCAAGGTAAGGGGCAGGCGGTTTAGAGGGGATTTGAGGAAAAACTTTTTCACCCAGAGGGTGGTTGGAATCTGGAACTCACTGCCTGAAAGGGTGGTAGAGGCAGGAACCCTCAACATTCAAGAAGCATTTGGATGAGCACTTGAAATGCCATAGCATACAAGGCTACGGACCAAATGCTGGAAAATGGGTTTAGATTAGATCGGGCTTGATGGCCAGCGTGGACCGAAGGGCCTCTTTCTGTGCTGTATAACTCTATGGGGGAGAAATTCGGTTGATAGCGCCACCGATTAATGCCTAAAGAGGCTGAGAAGTGGGGCGCTAGCCAATTTCTGGGCGGGCACAAGGCGCTTAGCGCCTCGCCCCATATTGAGCATACATTTAGCGCCGGCGCTAAATTTTAGCGCCCGCTCATGGGCGCAGACTGATGACGACGTCATTTGAGTGTGCAACGCCTTTTGGGTGCCCCGGACCGGAAATTCAGTGGCGCCCCCCTCCGTAGCGCCTGGCGCTAATAGTGACAGCTTACCTGGGCCTTACCAAGTCGCTCTCTGGTTGGAAGAGCGTTATTTAAAGGGGACTGGTGTGGTTTAAAAGCGGCAGCCATTTTTGGATCACAACTTCCTCGAGAGCTACAAAGAGTTGCTGAGCTGCACACTGAGAGCCATTTGACCACTGAGCCAGCGCAGGCAGACGATCTTCAGCCTTCTGACCATCACCTTGCTGTTGGTGAGCCTTGACAACGGGGAACCTTCCTGTGGTCACTTATCATGGGGGGCTGCATTGGAGGGGAACGTCCTGCTGCTGAATCATCTGGAAAGGGCACTGAGACGCAGGGAGAGGGGGGCGGGCATGGCCAGACGGAGGAGGGCCAACAGACGTCGTCACAGCAGACCTTACGCTGGCAGGGTTATCCGACAGCAGTTTTCCTACATGAACATGCCGGAGGAGCAGTGTGTCAGAAGGCTGCGATTTAGAAAGGAGGTGGTGACTGAGCTGTGCCAGCTGCTTCAGCCAGATCTGCAGCCTCATAAGGTGCAGGACATCTCTGTTGGCAGCTGAGAAGATGGCTGCTGGCCTGAACTTCTACGCGAGCGGCTCTTCTCAGGCTGCACATCAGAGGCTGATCAGAAGTAGCTTCTAGGCCCCTCTCTCGGAATGCTTGCTGCCATTCCAAGAACAGGAATGGAACCGGTCTGATACCCCCAAGCCTGTGAAGGGCAAGATGCATGTAAATAGCAGGCATGGCCATTGTAAATGAAGAAAGTGTTTCATTACACAAAATGTGGTTCCTTCAAACATGAGAAAGCTAAGGCAACAGAAAGCAAAACTAATACACTGACACATAACTGACTCTCACACCTGGGAGACTGTCCAAAACATAAATCACATTCCGACCATCTTCCTTGGCCTTGATTCCACTGCACCAACCAAAGCATCCAATGCCCCATCAGTGAGGTGTTCCGCCCTCTGCCTCACCCTTTCCATGTCTTGCTAGGCTGGTGCGCCACAGGTAGGCTCCCACTGCTTTGAAGACCTACAAGGCAGTGAGTGTGTCTGGTGATGCCAATTGACCTGCCCCTTTAAGAGCTGGCCGGCGCCAGTGTGTCTCAGGGAAAGTGATTATTGACAGCACCCTCGTTGCGCCCCGCCGCCGCGAAATTGGGTTGCGCCACCGGGTTAGCGCCTTAAGAGTAGCATGCAGCGCCTGATTTAGCGCCGCAATCACCTTTAGGGGCGCTGCAACCCAATATCGCGCTAGGTGGCGCTAAATTGCGCCTGGCGCTAAACTTTACGCATTGCCAGGACTAGCGCCCCAAACGCGGCTATACCGAATTTCTAGGCCTATGACTATGACAAAGAGCCTGCAAAGGGATATAGACAGGTTAAGTGAGAGGGCAATAAGGTGGCAGATGGAGTATAAAGCAGGGAAATGTGAGGTCATTCACTTTGGTAGGAAGAATAGAAAAACAGAATATTTTTTAAATGGTGGGGTTCAGAGATATTTAGGTGTCCTTCTACAGGAAACGCAGAGTTAGCATGCAGGTACAGCAAGCAATTAGAAAGGCAAATGGCACGTTGGCCTTTATTGCAAGAGGGTTGGAGTACAAGAGTAAGGAAGTTTTGCTGCAATTGTACAGTGTTTTGGTGAGACCACACCTGGAGTACTGTGCACAGTTGTGGTCTCCTTATCTGAGGAAGGATATACTTCCCTTCGAGGCGGTGCAATGAAGGTTCACTAGATTATTCCTGGGATGAGAGGGTTGTCCTATGAGGAGCGATTGAGGAGATTGGGCCTATACTCTGACATTTAGAGGAATGAGAGGTGATCTCATTGAAACATATAAGGCTCTGAGGGGGATTGACAGGGTAGATGCTGAGAGGTAGTTTCCCCTGGCTGGAGAGCCTAGAACAAGGTGGCCTAGTCTCAGGATAAGGGGTCGACCATTTAAGACTGAGATGGAGGAGGCATTTCTTCACTGAGGGTTGTGAATCTTTGGAATTCTCTACCCCAGAGGGCTGTGCATACTGAATTGTTGAGTATATTCAAGGCTGAGATATAGATTTTTGGACTCTAGGGGAATCAAGGGATATGGAAATCGAGCAGGAAAGTGGTGTTGAGGTCGAAGATCAGCCATGATCTTATTGAATGGCGGAGCAGGCTCAAGGGGCTGCATAGCCTACTCCTGCTCTTAATTCTTATGAAGCCAAAGTAAGTCAAGGCATTGTTGCCAAACCTCATCCTGTATCACTGATAGAGCCTTCACTCACTTCCTGACGTTTAGTACCCTTTCTCTGTCAGCACCTGGATGTCAGGGAAACTCACTTCTGCCAAAGGCAACCTTGGCAAACACTCGGGCACCATCTTTACTCAAAACCACTGTCAACTCGCATTGTTTGCTACAACGACCTCTGCAAGTCTTCAGGAACACTTGATTTATAGGGGCAATGTTACCGCTCATCATGGGATGCTTGCATTCATATGGGAGAAGTGTCATGCCACTCATGCTTTTAACATGGTGTCCTCTCCCTCCAAAAGAAAAGCTCTCATAATCGTTGCCAGAGAAATGTGACTGGGAAAGGAACAACAGCACTTAAAACCCTTAATTCCTGTGAAAAGGCGGTATTAGACATCAAAGGCAGGTAGATGGGAGAGGCTGTGGGAGATGGTGAAGTTGGAGGGGAGGTGACAACAGAAGGTAGGTAAAGACTGAAAATTAGTCATCATGGTGTCAGTTTTATTTGCTTTCTCAAAGTACAGGAGACTTTGGTTTATCTGGAGGTTGTATGTCCGGAAACCTCGATCTACTGGCAGAAATCAAGAGCCGTTCTCTTCTCGTGGCTTTTTTTTCCCCAACAGTCAGGCTTTGGAAAGTCTCTCTGAAGCTGTTGCTAAGCTACAGAGACGCTTCCAAGGTACGGGCCGACTGTTTACAAGCTGTTGCTAAGCAACAGTGTTTGTTGTCAGATACAGAGACGAAAATCTCCGTATGCTTCAACATTAACTTTGTATGTCCGGCAGTTTTGATAGATCGGCAACAGCTCGGTCCTGTCGGTGCCGGATATAACAAAGTTTCCTTACTCAACAATTATTTCTTCAAGGCCATTGAAGACTGAGATGAGGAGGAATTTCTTAACGGAGAGGGTTGTGAATATTTGGAATTCTCTACCAGAAAGGGCTGTGGATGCTGAATCGTTGAGTATATTCGAAGCCGAGATATAGATTTTTGGACTCTAGGGAATCCAGGGATATGGAGATCGGGCAGGAAAGTGGAGTTGAGGTTGAAGGTCAGCCATGATCTTATTGAATGGCGGAACAGGCTCGAGGGGATGTGTGGCCTGCTCCTGATTCTTTTATGTTCTTATATTAACTGCTTCAGAGTCAAGGATTGACAGCAATGGTGTGCCTAGAAACATCAATCAAAGGCCAGGTACAGTAATGGGCAAAATAAACCAGTCTTCATTCAATTCTAAGAAGATGCACACTGAAAAGATACCTACAAGTTCCCCCCACTCCCAAAAAAAACACAAGAAAGCCAGTATGTGGGGCCAAGTGTCTCAGTGCACAATCTACCATAGCAACAACAACTTGCATTTTTATAGTGATCCTCGCATGCATGAAAACATTTCACAGCACTTTACATTGAGGTATAAAACAGTGCTTGCTGAGCAGAAAATAGAGGGGGTTAAAGTGGGGAAGCCTAATGAAACTGGGAGAGAAGGGTATGAAATAGATTTTTAAAAACAGGGAGGGAGCTGGCGAGGTGGAGGGAGTTGGTCTGGACTTGGAAATATTGAACATTTGCTGCTGACACCAAATTGGGAGGTGCAGCTTAATCGTGATGCAGGAAGACATAGGTAGGCGGAAGATGCAGTTCAATGCAGAAAAATGTGAATTAATACATTTTGGAAGAATGAATAGGGAAAGAAATACACTTTAAATTGTATTAAAAATGGATTGTAGAGCAGAGGGACCTTAGTGTGCAGATACCCAGGTTAGTAAAAGTGGCATTGCAAGCAGACAATTAAAAATTGCAATTCTTGCTTTTTTATTCTGTCTCTAGGTTCAAAACCAAGAAAAAACTTGTATTTATATATAGCGCCTTTCACAACATCAGGATTTCCCAAAGGGCTTTACAGCCAATTAAGTACATTTTGAAGTGGTCACTGTGGTAATAGAAAACATGGAAGCCAATTTGTGCTGGGCAAGGTCCCACAAACAGCAATGAGATAATAACCAGATAATCTGATTTAGTGATGTTGGTTGAGGGATAAATGTTGGCGAGAACTCCCCTGCTATTCTTTGAAAAGTGTCATGGGAGGACAGATGGGACCTCGGTTTAACATCTGAAAGATGACATTTCCGACAGTGTAGCACTTCCTTAGTACTGCACTGAAATATCAGCTTGTGCTCAAGTTTCTGGAGGGGGGCTTGAACCCACAACCTTCTGACTCGGAGGCGAGAGTCACAGGAGTAGTGTGTGCTGTTTTGGCTACCCCATTATAGGAAGGATATAAAAACAATGCAAAAGGTGCAGCATAGATTCATTAAGATATTACCAGGGACGAGGGATTACAGCGGTGAAGAAAAACTTGAGAAGTCAAGACTTATTTCATTAAAATGGAGAAGGTTAAGGTGTGACCCGATGGGATGTTTTCAAGATTATGAAAGGTTATGATAAAATGGAAGATTATTTCCACTAGTTGGTAAGCTAGTAATGAACGAGGGGCACAAATGTAAAATAATTGCAAAAAGAATTGAAGGGGAAGTTACAAAAAAAAAATGTCAAAGGGTGGTTGGAATGTGCAATTCTCTGCGAGGAATTGTTGAAATAGATCATAAATTATTTTTACAAGGAAATGAAAGTTACTTGAAAAAGAGGAATACTCAAGGAAATGGAAAATGAGAGTATGATCGACTAAGTGGCTCAAGTAGAGAAAAACACTGGCCCAGACTAAATGTTGCTGCACTGTAATGTTCTATGATTTTACAAAACAGTGAGAAAAAGTTTCAAATAATCCATCAAGCAAGGTAGAAAGATTAGGGTTATTGAAAATACAATCAGATGCCATGATGGGAGGCTACAGGTCAAGATGGCGGCCGTGACGGTCCGGTGCGGAGATCGTTCTCCCTGTTTCGGGCAGCCAGCTCTCGCCGCTCGCTCCCGCAACCGGAGCGAGGTGCTCGGGCAGAGGCAGCGCAGCGCGGTGCGGTCAGCAGCAACAGCCAAGCCGACCGCAGCGCAGCGCGGTCAGCAGCAACAGCCAAGCCGACCCGCTGGAGCACATCGGCTGGCAGCTCCTCGGCGGGAAGGAATTCCGACTGGGAGGAGGGGAGCCGAGCATAGCGGCCAAAGGCCGACCCGTGAAGAGAGAGAAGTAGGCCCCGGGCCGTGGAGCCGGCGACGGTGAAGAGGAGGCCGCATTGGAGCATTCACATCCCGACTAGGTGTTCGGCGAGTCGGGCAGAGGAGCGCAGCGCAACGAGCAGCAGCAGCAGACTCACGACACGCTGCAACACGTCGGCCGACAGCTCCATTTCAGGTAACTCGCAGTCCGGATGGGAGGAGGGGAGCTGGGCATGGTGGCCAGAGTGGGAGAAGGAGGCCACCACACGTGGGGCCGGCAACAGCAAGGAGGAGGCCGCGGTGAAGAGGAGGACGGAGCGGCTGAGGGACATCGTGCTCCCACTGCCACGGGAAGCCATTGTATTGACTCTGAACGCGGCGCTGTATGTATAGCTGACGCGTCCCTACGGGGAACAAGCATTCCATTGTACTTGTTACATATGGCAAATAAATCTAATCTGAATCTGTATTGGATTCACGTGATGAACTTTAATTGGCTTTTCTCATCCCTGGCTTCCTTTTCTTGTATTAGATGCTTATGAGTAGGCAAGAGAATGCTGACATTTAAAAAAAAAAAAAATATCAAGAGTATATACAGTGATGTATCATACTGGAACACCAATGTGCAGTATCAAGAAATGGGATGGATCCATAAGAAATAAGAGCGGGAGTAGGCCATACGGCCCCTCGAGCCTGCACATATATAAGATCATGGCTGATCATCGACCCCAACTCCACTTTCCCGCCCGATCTCCATATCCCTTGATTCCCCTAGAGTCCAAAAATCTATCTATCTCAGCCTTGAATATACAGGAAACTCTCGTTTAAACGGCACCTAAATATCTGGAATTCTCTATTAACCGGCAAAATTCATACTTTGAAAACAACACCTCAATAACCGGAAATGTTGTCGAGTCCGAGTCTCTCGCGGTGGCTGAGTTAGTCGGTGGGGGTAGTTCTCCAAACTATTACTACTCGGCTTCTTGGCGCTGTCGGAAGTCCAAACACCTCAATAACAGGAGTCTGACTCTCCCGCGCTGCCAGGAGTACCCAATTACTATATACTGCACATTTCTTGATTTTTTAATTTTTGTTGGTTAAAAACATCCTCAGTAGGTAACCCTCTCCGTCATCTGGAATTTTTAATCAACTGGCACCATCCCGGTCCCGTTGGTGCCAGATACCAAAGAGTTTCCTGTACTCAAAGACTCAGCATCCACAGCCCTTTGGGGTAGAGAATTCCAAAGATTCACAACCCTCTTGAGTGAAGAAATTCCTCCTCATCTCAGTCTTAAACGGCCAACCCCTTATCCTTAGACTATGCCCCCTAGTTCTGGACACGCCAGCCAGGGGAAACAACGGGGTAGATTTTCATAAAGCTGTCGGGAAGGAGGCGGGACTACAACTTTCGGGTTTTAGTCCCGCCTACATTGACGTTCGGCCAATCCGCGCGATTTTCCCTTGAGTGACTTGTTAAGCCTGCCCAGCGGGCTCAGGCGGCCAATTAAGGGCCACCCGGCAACAGGTGACGTCACAGACTGAAATTTCATCTGTCAAGAGGTCTTGACAGATGAAATATCAGTGTTTCACAGCTGTTTGAAACTGTCAAACACTGACAGATGACTTCTAACCTGAGTCCTTCTACGCAGACTCAGTTAGAAGTCTCACCGGCAATGAAAGCTGAAGGCTGTCACTTTTGACAGATCGCAGCCATTTTGCTTTCAGTGCCAGCTGAGTGACTGACTCCCGAAACCTAGAGGAGGAAAGGCTGTTCAGGTAAGTACAGGTAATTTAAACTTCTTTACACACTTTAGACACACCAAACACACTTACCTTTGCACTCATGCACCCATCACTCACCTGAGCACCGACATCGCGACCCCTCCAAGTCCTTCAACCCGACGGCCCGCCTCCTCTAACTTGGCGTGGTTTGGAGCCGTCAGGAATCCCACACGACACCCCTCAAAATAGGGATTAGGCTAAAAACTGCCTGTTAACAGGTAGTTAATTGGCACTAATCCCTTCCTGCCTCGGGTGGGCGGGTCCCAGTGCGGGGCGGGTACCCGCCTCCCCTGAAACATCTACCCTGTTAATCCCCTTCAGAATCTTGTCCATAGTCCTACTCAGGTAGCTGCCTCAAACTAATCAGTGTGCAAAATAGAACCCTATTACATGTGTACACTATTATAAAATTATAAAAATAGCTTCCTAAAATACATATGTTGCTGCAGTGTAATGGTAAAATAGTGTAATAATAATGTAACATCTGCTGTGGACGGCCATGTTTGTTTAAGCAAACCACTGTGCTAAATGGGATAGATTCAGAACAGATCTAGCAGCTCAAAACTGGACATCCATGAGGCGCTGTGGGCCAACAGCAGCAGCAGAATTGTATTCCATCACAATCTGAAACCTCATGGCCTGGCATATCCCTCACTCTACTATTACCACCAAGCCAGGGGATCAACCCTGGTTCAATAAGGAGTGTGGAAGAGCATGCCGGGAGCAGCACCAGGCATAGCTAAAAATGAGGTGCCAACCTAGGGAAGCTGCAACACAGGCCTACATGCATGCTAAAAAGCGGAAGCAGCATGCTATAGACAGGGCTAAGCGATCCCACAATCAATGCATCAGATCAAAGCTCTGCAGTCCTGCCACATCCAGTCGTGAATGGTGGTGGACCATTAAACAACTAACAGGAGGAGGAGGCTCCATGAATATCCCCATCCTCAATGATGGTGGAGCCCAGCATGTGAGTGCAAAAGACAATACTGAAGCGTTTGCAACCAACTTCAGCCAGAGGTGCCGAGTGGATGACCATCTCGACCTCCTCCTGAGGTCCCCACCATCACTGAAACCAGTCTTCAACCAATTCGATTCACTCCACGTGATATCAAGAAATGGCTCAGCGCACTGGATACAGCAAAGGCTATGGGCCCCATCAACATCCCGGCTATCGTGCTGAAGACTTGTGCTCCAGAACTAGCCGCGCCTCCAGCCAAGCTGTTCCAGTACAACTACACTAAGGGGCACAATGGACATGATCTTCACCACGTGCCAATTACAAGAGAAATGCAGGGAACAGGGCCAACCGCTGTACATGGCCACCTTTGACCTCACAAAGGCCTTCGACACTGTCAACCGTGAGGGATTATGGAGTGTCCTCCTCAAATTCGGCTGCCCTCAAAAGTTGGTCACCATCCTCCGCCTGCTTCACGACGACATGCAAGCCATGATCCTGACCAACGGTTCCAACACCGACCCAATTCATGTACAGACCGGGGTCAAGCAAGGCTGTGTCATCGCACCAATGCTCTTGTCGGTCTTCCTTGCGGCAATGCTCCATCTCACCCTCAGTAAGCTCCCCGCTGGAGTGGAGCTAATTTACAGAACAATGCAGACGTCGATGACTAAGTCCAACACAAGTCCAACACCGCCTTCAGTGTGCCAGTGCAGCCTTCGGTCGTCTGAGGAAGAGAGTGTTTGAAGACCAGAACCTCAAACCCGGCACTAAGCTCATGGTCTACGGAGCAGTAGTAATACCCGCCCTCCTGTATGCCTCAGAGACATGGACCATGTACAGCAGGCACCTCAAAGCACGGGAGAGGTACCACCAGCGCTGCCTCTGCAAGATCCTGCAAATCCATTGGCAGGATAGGAGCACCAACGTCCGTGTTCTCGCTCAGGCCAACATCCCCAGCATCAAAGCTTTGACCACGCTCAATCAGCTCCGATGGATGGGTCACATCGTCTGCATGCCTGATACGAGACTCCCAAAACAAGCACTCTACTCGGAGCTCCGACACAGCAACCGAGCCCCAGGTGGGCGCAGGAAACGCTTCAAAGACACCCTCAAAGCCTCCTTGAAAAAGTGCAACATCCCCACCGACACCTGGGAATCCCTGGCCCAAGACCGCACAAAGCGGAGGAGAAGCATCCGGGAAAGCGCCGAACACCTCGAGTCTCTTCGCTGGGAGCAAGCGGAAGCCAAGCGCAAACAGCGGAAGGAACGAACTTCAACCCAAGCACCCCACCCACCCGCCCCTTCAATCACTGTCTGCCCCACCTGTGACAGAGACTGTAGGTCCCACATTGGACTCATCAGTCACCTGAGAACTCATTTTTAATGTGGAAGCAAATCATCTTCGGTTCCGAGGGACTGCCGAAGACGACGACACCACTGGCATCTATCCGACAATGTGGAAAACTGCCCAGGTTTGTCCTGTCCATAAAAAGGACAAATCCAATCCGGCCAATTACCATCCCATCGCTCTACTCTCAATCATCAGCAAAGTGATGGAAGGTGTCATCGACAGTGCTATCAAGAGGCACTTACTCACCAATAACCTGCTCACTGATGCTCAGTTTGGGTTCCGCCAGGACCACTCGGCTCCCAACCTCATTACAGCCTTGGTTCAAACATAGACAAAGGAGCTGAATTCCAGAGGTGACGCAAGAGTGACTGCACTTGACATCAAGGCAGCATTTGACCGAGTGTGGCATCAAGGAGCCCTAGTAAAACTGAAGTCAATGGGAATCGGGGGGGCGGGGCGGGGAAACTCACCACTGGCTGGAGTCATACCTAGCACAAAGGAAGATGGCTGTGGTGGTTGAAGGTCAATCATCACAGCCCCAGGACAGTGCTGCAGGAGTTCCTCAGGGCAGTGTCCTAGGCCCAACCATCTTCAGCTGCTTCATCAATGACTTTCCCTCCAACATAAAGTCAGAAATGGGGATGTTTGCTGATAACTGCACAGTGTTCAGCACCATTCATAACTCCTCAGATAATGAAGCAGTCTATGCCCGCATGCAACTGGGCCTGGATGACGTTCAGGCTAGGGTTGATAAGTGGCGGGCAATGACTATCTCCAACAAGTGAGAGTCTAGCCACCGCCCCTTGACATTCAACGGCATTACCATCGCTGAATCCCCCACCATCAACATCCTGGGGGGTCACCATTGACCAGAAACTTAACTGGACCAGCCACATAAATACTGTGGCAACAAGAGCGGGTCAGAGACTGGGTATTCTGCGGCGAGTGTCTCACCTCCTGACTCCCCAGAGCCTTTCCACCTACAAGGCACAAGTAAGGAGTGTGATGGAATACTCTCCACTTGCCTGGATGAGTGCAGCTCCAACAACACAAGAAGCTCGACACCATCCAGGACAAAGCAGCCTGCTTGATTGGCACCCCATCCACCACCTTAAACATTCACTCCCTCCACCACCGGCGTACCGTGGCTGCAGTGTGTACCATCTACAACATGCACTGCAGCAACTTGGCAAGGCTTCTTCGGCAGCACCTCCCAAACCCACGACCTTTGCCACCTAGAAGGACAAGGGCAGCAGGCACATGGGAACACCACCACCTCCAAGAACCCCTCGAAGTCACACACCATCCTGACTTAGAAGTATATCGCCGTTCCTTCATTGTCGCTGGGTCAAAATCCTGGAACTCCCTCCCTAACAGCACTGTGGGTGTACCTTCACCACACTAACTGCTGCGGTTCAAGGCAGTGGCTCACCACCACCTTCTCGAGGGCAATTAGGGATGGGTAATAAATGCCGGCCTTGCCAGCGACGCCCACATCCCATAAAAACGACTTAAAAAAACTATGGCCTAGAAATCCGACAAAGCCCGTAAACAGGTGCTGCCAGCGCGGGGCCAGGATCGGGGGAGGTCGGGACTCGGACAGCCTTGGGGGGGGGGGGGGGGGGGGGAAGGAAAAGAGACTGGAAGGGGGGGGGGGAAGAGACTGGAAGGGGGGGGGGAAGGGGAGACTGGAAGGGGGGGGGAAGGGGAGACTGGAAGGGGGGGGGGGAAGGGGAGACTGGAGAGGGCCTGGAGGTCGGAGTGAGGTCGAATATGATAAATGGTAAGTACTTACTTTTTGTTCCCCATTCAGCATTGTTTAACATTTGTTTTCTCGGGAGTAAACATTGCTGGCGTTGGCTGCCTCAGACACAAGCCAAATTAGCGAGAGGGAGCAGAAGCAGGCGTTAGGCCCCTTATTTGAATATGTTAATGGCCTAATAACTGCTTCAGGTGAAGTTAAACAACACCTCTTTTTTTGCCCTCACCAATATGGCGTCTGGCGCGACCCACGTTGGAAGTGGGGAAAAGTGAGGTGGAAGCCATTTTTCCACAAAACTGGCCTCAACAGCCGGCAGTAAATCCCCGAATTTCTAGGCTATAGACTCTGCAAAAATCTAATCTGGCCCTGAAGTGAAGTTGAAGTAGGAAACAAAACCTTAATCTCCCCAGCTAATGAATTTCCAATCTCAGCCATTCTGCTGTGGGACGGCACTGAATGGAGGCCAGGCACTTCTCCAGAGGAAGGGAGAGGAAATTTGAAGCCTTATGCCAATTTTACACAAATGCGAGTGGCTGGTCAGTGAGTATCCAAGAGCATGAGCCAGAAGCAGTTGATCCACTTACTGGGGATGGTGCATGAAGATCAGCAAGAGGAGAAGGGAAGAAAAAAACATGCTTAAAAAAATTAATTGCTAAATAGGATCAAAATAAAAAAAACCTTTGTTCAATTTAGGACTTAAAGAATTTAACTCAGTGCTGAACATATTTTTCAGTCTTTCTACCAACTTCAGAATAATCTTTCTGAACAAGCATGAATGTATTATACCAAGGAACACAGGCATGGCTGAAAACTAAGAATGCGGTGGTGGTGGTGGTGCAGGGGAAGACACTGACATCTCCCTTCAGGATCTGAGTTCTGATCCTGCCCAGACTGATGGTGAGTCTCCTCTGTCTGCTGGGTGTAAAGGATCTGATATGAAATCCAAGTTCTAGTGGGCACGGGACCACATCACCGCCCTCTACTAATCTGGCACTGAATGAGTGCACAGGATGGGTGGTGTGGGAAATGGGAAAAATGTGCATTAGGTGTTCTCATCTGAGGCACATTGGTGAAGCGGAGCAGAGGAAAAGTTTTACTCCATATCTAACTGTGCTCAACCTGACTGGTAAGTGCTTGATGCCGAGACTGTTTTCCCAAAAATGAAAAGTGTTCCATTCCCCAGCACTAACATTTCTCAGCTTGATAAGCAGAAAAGAATATTTTTAAGCTTAATAGCAGCCCTCATTCACATCAAGCTGGGTGAGCACAGAACAAGGCACAGTCAGTCTGTTTGACAAGGTTTAGAGACTTATTCTCAGTCAACAGAAAAAAGATGGCAAAAAGCCAATTGGAACATTGGTATGGCATACTGAAAATACTATAAAGCATGCTGCACTGAACATATGACTCATTGTTTTCTCTGAATATATTCATAGAAACCATGTTTCAGTTTGAATAGAAATAAATACCAGAAGAGGTTTTCATTATTTGGACTCACGTAGTAGACACAATATTACATTTCAAGTCTTCTTGGACCTGGACCGGACTGAAATTGCAAGTGATTCTGATAGGAGGCCATGACTTTTGCTTCACACAATGACTGTTGGCAGTGCAGAGCTCAATGGAGCTGCATGTGCTCTAACAGTATAATGCCACTTGCTCCATCATTCAACATGGATTTCATTCTAGGTTCATAAACACAAGTAAACCCAGAGAGGCACTAACTTACCTGCTTCAGAGGCAGTCTCAAAATTGCCAAACAGGTCCAAATTCAGCTCTAGATCACAATTAGAAAGCAAGTCCAGAGGCAACGAGTATTTCTACGTGCAATGGAGTGTAGGCACTGTGGATAGGCCAATCAGAATGAAACACGAAACCGCAGCAGCTGATTTGTAGATTTTTTAAAACTATTGCATCTTAATAGTTGCCATAAACAAAATATCAGTTAATTTAAGATGAATATAAATACCAGATAGAATCATCAAAATTTGTCCAAACTTGTTGATGTTATAAAGAACCTGAACTAGGATTGAAGTGAATCTTTAGTAACTATACATTAAAGGATATCTGGCATTTTAATTGTTGCATAAAGTCAAACTTTTATTACCAATTTCCCTTGTAGCCTGCAGAATTTTTGAAAAAATGTATACCATATTTTGTCAACAATAATTAGTAATAAAACAGTACAATAGCACAAACATTCTCCTGAAAATAGATTGTAAGCAGAAATGAAAATACAATCTCTGTTGTGGTACGAAAACATTGTTTCAAGTCTGCTGTGATTGTCTACCTGACTGAGGCACCAACATCCGAATGCAAAAAAATGCTTAATGCGAGCATGTGTGCGCGATTTACTGCCGTAAAGTTTTATTTTACTCTGTAGGTTAGCCTTAACCAGAGGGGAACACTATTAAAATTATTTTTCTGTATCTAATTACTTTAGCTCCCCACCTCCCATTTGCCAGAACATTATCATTGTTCCCACTATACTGTAAATCTCAAACAATTTAGGGAATTAGGAAACAATTCAGTCTAATCCCCCTCAGGCCATGCAATCCCACCTCTGAGTGAGGCAACATTAGCTGTAGTTGTAATTTTCATCAAGGGGGAGGTGAGGGAGTTGCAGCACATTCCAGAGCGCCTGTCAGCTCCTAGTCACGCAAAACCCAAGTGTCTTTAACAGCAGTCAATAGCTCTGAGCCAAACACAGACCATCTGTTTAATATCCAGACACAGTCAAACACTTCAAAACTGAAATACATTTAGAATTAAAAGGCTTAGGATGAGGCCAAGACCTTTGTTGAAGAATAATCACAAAACACCAGTGGTAATTACATATTTGCTCCCCTCTGTACTGTATTCCAGTTTGATTATAAATTACCCCATGTTTTTACTACTTAAACTAGATTTTCTGGAGCATTTCCTTTCTGAAAATGGTTCAAGACAATACTTACCTAATTCAATACAGATTTTAAAAAAAAAAGTTATTTGACTTTTTCAATTACGTGCTTAATGAATTTAGCTACATGCATATCTTTCATATTTTATGAGGTGAAGTTTTACAATACAACATTTTAACTACAACATACTTCTGCTAACTGCATTTGTTGAGGAATGACAATAATGTTGCTGATAACCAGATCTGCATACATCAAGATTGGATGAGGGAGGTAAAAAGAGGGGGAAAACAGAAAGAGAGCAAAAAAATCCCCACAGAGGAAGACAAACAGTGAGAGTGTACATGTAGGAAGAAAGAAAACACAAGAATGAGCACAAGATTCATACTCCCTATATTACTGGAAAACTTCCAAATCTAAAGAAAAGAATTTCATTTATATCGCACCTTTCATGTTCCCAGGACATTCCAAAGCACTTTACAGCCAATGGATTACTTTTGAAGTGCAGTCACTGTTGTTATACAGTTCCCACCGCTTATAGCAGGCGCGTTCCCGCTATACACCGGTATATCGCATGCATGTGTTATAGCTGAAACAGCAGGTCTGCCAGTACAGTATGTGAAAGGCAACTATTTAATAGCGGAGGTATAACCACTGGATATTTTAGACAAATGATTGTTAAGGAAGTTGCCCTGAATACCTTTTCCACAAGCTGCATAATTTAGTACGCTTAGACATAGTGAATATTATTATTCTGTATCCACTGAATTTGGCAAATTTGAAATTGCATGGACAGTATGAAACAGCTCATATTCTAATTTAAATTGGAATTAAAAACCACCAAGTCAGCCAGGGAACCCCTACTCCCATGCCACGTAATAATGTGATACTAAATTCTGACAAATAACCCACATTTCTTGACAAACTGCTTACTCGTTTCATTTAAGGGATTAAAGTGCTTGCATGCAGTTGTAAGTGAAATGTAACAAAAAATAACCCGGTGTTAGCAGAGGTCTATATTTACCGGATAGCTTTCAAATCTGGGCCATTTATTACAGCAGATGGACTGTAGATACAAATTCACTACAAAGGTAAAAGAGTTTTCTCTTTGCTTTAATGAGGTGCAAACTAGTGAGTAAGCACAGCTGTTTCTACCCAAAATAAACGGAGCACTTAAGACGCCATGACTGGAAACTTTGAAATTGACATTAATACAAATGGATAATGGCTATCGCTCTTTGGCTAATATGACTGCCTGCTTTAAACATGGACGTTTTAAGTGGTGCGAACTGTATGGGCAAATGCAGTATCATTTTGTGCACGGCAAGGTCCCACAGACAGCAAATGGATGAATGACCAGATAATCTATTTTTGGTGGTGATGGTTGAGGGGAAAATGTTGGCTAGGACACCAGGTGAACCCGATGCTGTTATTCAAATAGTGCAATAGGATTTTTTACGTCTACCTGAGTTGGCAGACGGGGCTTCAGTTAAATCTCATCCAAAAGACATTACCTTAGATAGTGCAGCACTCCCTCGGTTACATATTTTGGGTCTGCAATAGATATTCTCAGGCTCAGTGTCACTGGCTACTCCAATAAGAGGCCCCCGCATCCCCTATGATCAAGGGTATACTTTTACTGTCCAATATCTAGTTTTATGATAGATTGGAACCTGACTATTGGATTGGTGCCAATCCGTTCCATTCCAATCAAATAGTCAGCCATCTCACTGATCAGTGGGAAAAGTGATACCAGCAGAATGGCAATGGATGGAGCAGACTTGACATCTCTCAGGGCAGCAACATATAGCAGGCCTTCCCCCTCAAAGCACTACACCAGTGGTATGCAAGAGGCAACACCAGGCTGCTCACGCACAACATCCAGAGATACAGACAACAGTGGCCCTTTCCCAGGAGCAATATGTCATAAGAGGACCACCTCAGTCCTATGACCCTTTTGTAGCATAGGAGAAGCCAAACACTCGCGATATTGCCCTTGTGGTGTACCTAGGAGAAGCATGGGAATAGGAAAAAGGCATATGTAGCCATCTGGGGGAATACAGTGTAAGGAAAGAGTAGGATGAGCTATATTCACTTTGAAGTTTGTTTTATTAAAAGCAGAATGTGCATTTGTGTCATGTTCTGTTATCATGGAGATTAGAATTGTACTGGAATGGGTGTACTTATTTTGTGCTGATGTATTCAACCAGTTAATTATTATTGTATGGGCAAAGAGGTCTTGTGTTGTTATGTTATAGGGTGGGTAATAGATTGAAGGATAAGTCAATATTTGAAGGTGGGAGAGAAACAATTAAGGCCATGGTGACAAAGGTAGACTGTATTAAATAGAAGACTTCAGTGATCAGTTGTGTTCTGGTGCCCCTTGCAGCAGTCACTAAAGAGTCCTCTGAGTGACGGTGATTCTGATGCTCTCCTCCAAGTACTTCTGCCTCCAAAGCAGCTAGGGCCATTTCCCCAGCAACACCAAAGTCCAGGCCAAATTGGATGGTAACGTGATGCAGGGTACAGCAAGCTACAACTATGCAGGACACATGAGCTGGAGCATACTGTAGAGTCCATTCCAATCTGTCAAGGTAGGCAATGTGCCCCTTTAAGACCATGATGATGCTCTTGACCACTTCTGTAGAGGTATGTGCACTGTTGTAGCGCTCTTCTGCTGCTGTTTGGGCAACTCTTAGTGAGGTGATTATCTATGGGAGCCAGGGGTGGTGAGACTTGTCACCCACAAGCCATCCGTTGACTTGGTTTTCTTTCTTGAAGAGCTCAGGGAGGGACGAATATTGAAGGCTGAATGCATTAGTTCAACTTTTAGTAAATCTCACGTTGATGTGTTGTCAAACTCTTATTTGTATATTGAGGGAGTGGAAGCTGTTCCTGTTGAAGAAGTTGAGGAGATTGGCTGTAGGAGCTTGCAAAGCAACATGGGTGCCATCCATTGCAGCCTGGATCTTGGGAAAGCCAGCCACCCTGTTTAACGAGATGGCTCTATCTCAGTGTTGCCTTTCTGCGATGCCAAAGTTGATGAATTCCCTAGCTTTCTTGTAAAGTGTGTCAGTTATCTGACAAATACATACACCTTACTGCAACCTAGCTGATATAACAGAGATTCCTATGGCTGTCTGAAATCACCTGGTGCCATAAAAGCTGAGTGTGGATGTCACCGTCAGACAGAGTAGTGAGGGCAGATAACTGTGCGGCAGGTGGCAGAGCTCTTCTATTACCTTTTTGGTGAAGCGCACTCCTTTAATCTACATCTCCTCACTTAGGTCCTTATAGGACCTGTGTTGTCTAACAGAGAAGTTGCAGTTTGCTGGTCTGAAATTGAATAGACTAAAAATATCTGTAGGGCACCTAATAGGTTTACCATCCACTCCATCACCCCTTGTAAGCTAAGCTGCCTTGTAGGAATATACTTTATTTTCAGCAATTTCACATCAACACACACGGTTGTTGACATGCAGTTTCTTGTTCAGCTGGTGGAACACCAAAATAAACTTGTCAGATATGCGAGGTCTTGGCAGCGGCTGGTCTTAACTAAACTGGCAACTTTACTTTGGAATCACCACCACCACTGTGTGAGACCTATGTATTGGGAGCCAGCTGTACCACCATGCGTCTCATACAATATAGAAGAAGCTTATTTATAGTTGTCTTTATGAACTGGAAAGGAATTGATACTGGGCACCTGAAATTATTTCCTCAACTAGTACTGAAAGAGCTTTAGTATCTGTTTAACGTGGATATCAATCAGATGACAGTCCACATTCACAATGCTCAGATTGATTTGGTTCAATCTGGAAACAACTTTGTTCCCCCAATCATTGAGTATGCATTGTCAGATGTAAGTGCAGCATGATCTGCTTGTGGAGTACTGAATCCTTTTAATGAGGTAATTAGGGAGTCAAATATCATTTGTACAGTCCCAGCCTGGCACTCTGGTATATCCAAAAATTTAATAGCATTCCTTTGTAAGTTATCATCGAAATATTCTACTAAGCTTATTACAAGGTCATATCACCAATGCTGTCCACCGAGCGAAGGCTCAATCCAGTGTTTGGGAGTTGTTCAAATATCAACCAACAACTATCCTCCTTGGGATTGGGTGTAGGTAAGCAAGGTCTCTTTGGAGTCAAGTTGGCTCTAAGCAGGTGTGCCTCGCAATGGATGACTGGAATACAGTCAATCCTCTATAGCAGAATCAATAATCTGATACCTAAGAGAGGTAGGTCTGCAGTAGTTCAGAGTATTGTTGATGACTGACCAGCCAGCCTGGCTCATTGACAGGATCTAGAACTGTAGATCTGTCACTGGGACTGGATTTTTCCTGCATGGTGTCTGATAATCAGGCAAGCTATTGTCCTAATGAATAACATTGTACTAGCTGGACAACCAGTGGGAAGCTCATCAGAGTCCTGTGGTAAGCTGTGCGGTTTTAGCCAGATTACATCGAGCAGTAATCATAGACACACTTGAAGCTTGATTCTTACAACCTGCGTTAAATTTATCTGGACTTGGGTAAGTGATGTGTTCCCTGATGGAGAAAGTGTGCACTCTAGATCAGGAAAACAGAAACTCTGGCCCAGGTATGGCCTGGGCGGGTTTTCTGAGCAGGGGGTCGGAGTTTTGGTTGGTATACCCGAAGGTCTTGTTTTCCCCGCACGCTGTGGAGTTTTAACACGCTTGGCTCCCAGTTGGGCGGGATGCACTCCGGAGCAGGCCTCCACCGCAGGGAAAGAGCCTGCAGCAGCTAGTGGGGACATGGGTCCGATCCAGACCCCGGGGGGGGGGGGGGGGGGGGGGGGAGTGCTTTGAATGGGTAGGGGGTTGTGATGCCAGGGGAGCAGGTAAGCTTGGGAGGCCAAGGAGAAGTACTCCTGCTCTCTCTGGACCACAAGCAGTGCTGTAAGGGCACTTACCTTTTCCCTGAAGCTGTCCTCACCTCCCTTGAGCTGTTGGGTTTCCCAAGGCCTGGGAAACCCAGCCAATCAGGGTTAAATGCGAGGCACCCAGGCTGATTATATGTAAATGACCAACCTGCCTCCCGGGAGCGGGCTGGCTGCCTACCCCCTGTAAAACCCAGAAGTGGGCAGGTTGGGGGTCAGGTTTGATATTTAAAAATTTTTTACATCTCACCTAACCCCAACCCATCCGTTTGTGGGGGTTAAAATTACCCCCTTTACTTCTGTGGATTCCTCAGCAGTTTGGTTTGGAGATTCAAACATGGACAGGTTTCTGCACATGTTGACATACAACTGATCAAAAATAAGGTTGGGGGTCCTTCAAACCATAAATGATTTAATTTAGTTTCAACTTACCGTATAGGTTATTTATAGTTGGTAAAGTAACCGTTCTTGTAAACTGCTTTTATAAATTGAGCTGGCACTGCCACTTCCCAATGTGTCTAGTCGCAGCTTGTGGCATCACCAAAGTAAACTTGTCTGATTTACCAAGGTTGGCAGCCGGGAACTAAGGATAGCATAAGATCCAAGGAGAGGGCATATAAATTGGCCAGAAAAAACAGTAAACCTGAGGATTGGGAACAGTTTAGGATTCAACAAAGGAGGACAAAGGGATTAATTAAGAAGGGGAAAATAGAATATGAGAGTAAGCTTTCAGGGAACATAAAAACTGACTGTAAAAAGCTTTTATAGATATGTGAAGAGAAAAAGATTGGTGAAGTCAAGCGTAGGTCCCTTGCAGTCAGAATCAGGGGAATTTATAATGGGGAACAAAGAAATGGCCGACCAATTAAATACATATTTTGGTTCTGTCTTCACAAAGGAGGACACAAATAACCTCCCAGAGATGTCGGGGAACATAGGGTCTGATGAAAGGGAGGAACTGAAAGAAATCAGTATTTGTAGGGAAATGGTGTTAGGGAAATTGACGGGATTGAAGGCCAATAAATCCCCAGGGCCTGATAATCTACATCCTAGGGTACTTAAGGAAGTGGCCCTAGAAATAGTAGATGCATTGCTGATCATCTTCCAACATTCGATGGAATCTGGAACGGTACCCATGGATTGGAGGGGAGCGAATGTTACCCCACTATTCAAAAAAGGTGGTAGAGAGAAAACGGGGAATTTCAGACTGGTAAGCCTGACATCGGTAGTGGGGAAAATGCTAGAGTCCATTATAAAAGATGTAATAGCAGAGCACTTGGAAAACAGTGACAGGATCGGACAAAGTCAACATGGATTTACAAAAGGTAAATCGTGCTTGACTAATCTACTGGAATTTTTTGAGGATGTAAATGGTAAAATAGATAAGGGAGAACTAGTGGATGTGGTGTATTTGGACTTTCAGAAGGCTTTCGATAAGGTCGTGCAAAAGAGATTAGCGTGTAAAGTTAAGGCACATGGGTTTGTGGGCAAGGTACTGACTTTGATAGAGAACTGGTTGGCAGACAGAAAGCAGAGAGTTGGAATAAACGGGTCTTTTTCCGAGTGGCAGGCAGTGACTAGTGGGGTACCGCAGGGATCGGTTCTTGGACCCCAGCTATTCACAATATATATTAATGATCTAGACAAGGGAACTAGATGTAATATCTCCAAGTTTGCAGACGACACAAATCTGGGTGGGCGTGTGTGCTGTGAGGAGGATGCCGAGAAACTCCAGGATGATTTGGACAGGTTGGGTGATTGGGCAGAAGCATGGCAGATGCAATATAACGTAGATAAATGCGAGGTTATCCACTTTGGTGTCAAAAACAGGAAGGCAGATTATTATCTGAATGGCAATAGATTGGGAGAAGGAGAAGTGCAACGAGACCTGGGTGTCCTTGTGCACAGTCGCTGAAGGTAAGCATGCAGGTGCAGCAAGCGGTTAAGGAGGCAAATGGTATGTTGGCCTTCGTAGTGAGAGGGTTTGAGTACAGGAACAAGGATGTCTTGCTGCAGTTGTACAGGGCCTTGGTGAGACCACACCTTGAGTATTGTGTGCAGTTTTGGTCGCCTTATCTGAGGAAGGATGTTCTTGCCATGGAAGGAGTTCAGCGAAGATTCACCAGGCTCATACCTGGGATGGCAGGAATGACGTATAAGGAGAGATTGGGTCGATTGGGCTTGTACTCGCTGGAGTTTAGAAGAATGAGCGGGGATCTCATTGAAACTTATAAAATTCTGACAGAACTGGACAGACTAGATGCAGGAAGGATGTTCCCGATGGTCGGGGAGTCCAGAACCAGGGGTCACAGTCTAAGGATAAGAGGTAGGCCATTTAGGACAGAAATGAGGAGGAATTTCTTCACCCAGAGAGTGGTGAACCTGTGGAATTCTCTACCACAGAAGGCAGTAGAGGCCAATTCTTTAAATATATTCAAGAAGGAGTTGGATATATTTCTTAAGGCTAAAGGGATCAAGGGGTATGGGGAGAAAGCAGGGACAGGGTACTGAATTTGGATGATCAGCCATGATCGAATTGAATGGCGGAGCAGGCTCGAGGGGCCGAATGGCCTACTCCTGCTCCTATCTTCTATGTTTCTATGAACATACAGCAAAAAGTTGGTCTCCTGGTTGCCGGCCTTAGCAAATCTGAGCAGCTTATTTTGGTGTTGCCAATAAATGCGCAAGAACCCCACATTGGAAACTAATGGCACAAGCACAATATAAACATGACATTAACAGCTCGTACTGGAGGCACACGAGTGTCTGCATGTGATGTTGGTCGCAGGGAATATAGAATTATGCTAACCGGGATAACTGCTGCGTCAACGCAGAATTGCTTTGCTGTGCATGGTGTGTATTCAGAGATATTGCTTGCCTTTCTGGATAGTTATTTTTAAAAAATCCTACAGTAAGGCAATCTTAGGGTCAATGAACAGAGCTATTCAAACATTCTAAAATTCTTTGTAAAACTGAGCAATAAAGATTAGCCACTGCACTGATTGTTTAAGTGTTTTCCACAGTACTTTAGTCTGAACAATTCCCTTAATTTTGTCTGGTATTTCACTCTTCCAGCATGTCTTGATTGAGAGAATATGGACGTTGTGCTATTAAAAACAACTGTTGAACTTTTAAGCTCAGTTACGATTGGCAAGTATGCTAGTGCTGAGAAATGAACATCTTTTTTTAACTTTCTTTATCCAGTATGATGCAGCAAACATCCCCAGAGGAAATAGGGCATTGTTTTGGTAAGGTCGAACAATCTCAGAGAAATATCCTCTACTACATCAGTGTGACACATTCTCCTGTTCTTAGATTAATTTGGTCCAGACTAATGCCAACAAGAGTAACTTCTGCTGGATGTAAGTGTCCAAGGTGAAATGAATTTGGGCTAATTTTAGCTCAGTTCTTAACAGGCATGAATTCACAGTGTAAACCTGGCACTGAGATGGCAGTCAGTCATAGAGGGCAGGAGGATAGTTGGTGCAGATAAAGGGAAATTCCAAATGTTGCTGTGGTTGGGGAGGGTGGGATTTACCCTGGCCTCAATTTAAACACTCACCCATGGGCAGGAAAGGGTCAGGCAAGAGGTTAAATTCCCAGAAATACTGATCCCTTCCCCCAACCTGCCACTGTTGCTGTGGTTGGGGAGGGTGGGGTTTACTCTGTATCTGCCATATGGTAGATATTACCTGGGAGTGCGCGATATAGACAATGGTTATACAAGTGCAAAATATTTAATTCTGCAATAATGGCATCTTTCACCCTGATAAGTAGAAAAGCTTCATCAAAAATTAAACACATAAAAGGTACCGTTCAATTAAATTCCATATCCTTACCTGGTGGGTGTCGTCACCGGGGCTGTATAAAACCTTGAACTGTCTCAAGTGTGCCCGTGCTCTCGCTATGCCCCGAAGCGTCTCAAACACCATCTCCACAACACCAGTGGCTTTATCAAATGTTAATTCAGATGCTGAAGAACAACCTGAAATAAAAAGTATATAATTCATATCATATTGATTGGCACCCCATCCACCACCTTAAACATTCACTCCCTCCACTACGGCCGCACCACAGCTGCAGCGTGTACCATCTACAAGATGCACTGCAGCAACTCGACAGCACCTCCCAAACCCACAACCTCTACCACCGAGAAGGACAAGGGCAGCAGGTGCATGAGAACACCACCACCTCCAAGTTACACGCCACCCTGACTTGGAAATGTATCGCCATTACTTCATCGTCGCTGGGTCAAAATCCTGGAACTCCCTCCCCAACAGCACTGTGGGAGTACCTTCACCACACGGACTGCAGCGGTTCAAGAAGGTTGCTCACCACCACCTTCTCAAGTGCAATTAGGGATGGGCAATAAATGCTAGCCTTACCAGTGACGCCCACATCCCATAAACGGATACACTTAAAAAAAAAAAATCAGTAATTCCACACCTGTGCAGCCCTGCAACCTTCATTTTCTTTTAGATTTCACAGTATTTGCGCTCCTTAACAGAGAGCACGCCACTGGCTCAGTTTGTAAGTGTACAGCATAGTATGATACTGACCAATACAGGCCAGAAAAGCCCTAGATTTAATTGCTGGCCAGTGCTTAGTTAGCTAATCTCATTTGGGATGGCAGGTTTCCCAGTTAAGTACCGGGAAACTTCTTTGGGCAGGGGTGGCAGCAGAAGCAGGATGTGGGGTATTCATGAAGGCTTACTCCTCTCCCCAAAATACTAGCAGAAACCTTGCAACACTATTACATCCCAGTCTAAAGATAAGGGGTAAGCCATTTTGGACAGAGATGAGGAGGAATTTCTTCACCCAGAGAGTGGTGAACCTGTGGAATTCTCTACCACAGAAGGCAGTTGAGGCCAATTCATTAAATATATTCAAGAAGGAGTTGGATATATTTCTTAAGGCTAAAGGGATCAAGGGATATGGGGAGAAGGCAGGGACAGGGTACTGAGTTTGGATGATCAGCCATGATCGCATTGAATGGTGGAGCAGGCTCGAGGGGCCGAATGGCCGACTCCAGCTCCTATCTTCTATGTTTCTGTTTCTATCCCATTGAAACATAGAAGATAGGAGCTGGACTCGGCCATTCGGCCCTTCGAGCCTGCTCCGCCATTCAATGAGATCATGGCTGATCATCCAAATTCAGTACCCTGTCCCTGCCTTCTCCCCATATCCCTTGATCCCTTTAGCCTTAAGAAATATATCCAACTCCTTCTTGAATATATTTAATGAACTGGCCTCCACCACCCTCTGTGGCAGAGAATTCCACAGGTTCACCACTCTCTGGGTGAAGAAATTCCTCCTCATTTCAGTCCTAAATGGCTTACCCCTTATCCTTAGACTATGACCCCTGGTTCTGGACTCCCCGGCCATCAGAAACATCCTTTCTGCATCTAGTCTATCCAGACCTGACAGAATTTTATAGGTTTCAATGAGATCCCCTCTCATTCTTCTAAACTCCAGCGAGTATAAGCCCAATCGACACAATCTCTCCTCATACGTCATTCCTGCCATCCCAGGTATCAGCCTGGTGAATCTTCGCTGCACTCCCTCCATGGCAAGAATGTCCTTCCTCAGGTAAGGTGACCAAAACTGCACACAATACTCAAGGTGCGGTCTCACCAAGGCCCTGTACAACTGCAGCAAGACATCCTTGTTCTTGTACTCGAACCCTCTTGCTACGAAGGCCGACATACCATTTGCCTTCTTAACCGCCTGCTGCACCTGCATGCTTACCTTCAGCGACTGGTGCACAATAACACCCAGGTCTCTTTGCACTTCCCCTTCTCCCAATCTATTGCCATTCAAATAATAATCTGCCTTCCTGTTTTTGCCACCAAAGTGGATAACCTCACATTTATCCACATTATAGTGCATTTGCCATGTTTCTGCCCAATCACCCAACCTGTCCAAATCGTACTGGAGTTTCACGACATCCTCCTCACAGCATACCCTCCCACCCAGCTTTGTCTCATCTGCAAATTTGGAGATATTACATCCAATTCCCTCGTCCAGATCATTAATACATATTGTGAACAGCTGGGGTCCTAGGACCGATCCTTGCGGTACCCCACTAGTCACTGCCTGCCACTCGGAAAACGACCCATTTATTCCAACTCTTTGCTTTCTGTCCGCCAACCAGTTCTCTATCCAAGTCAATACCTTGCTCCCAATCCCATGTGCCTTAATTTTGCACGCTAATCTCTTATGTGGGACCTTATCGAAAGCCTTCTGAAAGTCCAAATACACCACATCCACTGGTTCTCCCTTATCTATTTTACCAGTTACATCCTCAAAAAATTCCAGTAGTAGTCAAGCATGATTTACCTTTTGTAAATCCAGGTTGACTTTGTCGATCCTGTCACTGCTTTCCAAGTGCTCTGCTGTTACATCTTTTATAATAGACTCTAGCATTTTCCCCACTACCGATGTCAGGCTTACCGGTCTATATAATTCCTATAATTCCCTGCTTTTTCTCTGCCACCTTCTTTGAATAGTGGGGTAACATTAGCTACCCTCCAATCCATGGGTAATGTTCCAGAGTCTATCGAGTTCTGGAAGATGACCAGCAATGCATCTACTATCTCTAGGGCCACTTCCTTAAGTACCCTGGGATGTAGACCCTCCTTCCCAAGTCCTCCTGGACTCTGGGACATCTTTCTCCCCATCATCCTGGACGGTCACACCCTCCTCCCTGGCATTTCCACCAGCCTTTCCACATGACTACTCCCTTGGTCCCAAATTCTGTGAACTCCCGACCAATGACCCCAAATCACTGCACCCCTCTCCCTTGTCCAGTACCCAATGCTGCGAGAGCCCAGCACACCATCATTTGCTCCCAAATTCCACCATCCATTTCCCATTACTTCTAGACCCCCTTTCATTGACCTACGCCCCAGATCCCCTCCCAGAGCTCCAACACCTAACAGTGCATCCTCTCCAATGCTTCCACATTCAAATTGTCTTTGCACTAGTGAAGCACCTCAGCACCTCCTCCAACATACCACTCCCAAACCTCAGAGCTTCTCTATTACTCCTAGGATCAAGGAACCTCTTCCCAATAGTTCCATTCCACAACACTTCACTTTCCCTGCTCCCAGACCATTGGACCATCTTTTCAACATTACTAAACCACCCCTTACCTTCCATCTATCCCACAACCTGGAGCATTTGCCCTACCATCCTTTTCCGGGTCCTGGACTTTTAAAAAAGATGCAAAAGTACATTCAGTACATAAGTAAACAGACATAACAGTAATCAAACCACAGAAAAATGTGGACATATTCACACAACTTGAATCTGAAAATACTAATACTCGCCTTAACCAAGCACCATAAATCATTGGCCCTGATAACATATTATGCGTCACAGTGCATAACTTGCTGTGACCAAGGGGGGACCCAAATGTAACCAAATAAAAAAGTTACTGAACTGAAAGGAACTTTCCCAGTTCTGGCAATGAGCCTTCAAATTATTTGAATACCACAGCTGATCCCAATCCTATCCTCACCTAACACAGGTAGCAGGGTTGCTGGATAGTGAGCCAGAGCATACACTCCTGCCCATTTTAGCCTCCCTACTGAAGGCAATTTTGTAGCAATAAGGGAAAGACTGTAATGCATGTTCTCTGGAGTTACATAATGTAAAGGATAGTAGCTGCCGGTGAGTGAGGAGGCTATTATTTATTTGAGCACTGCTGATGAGGTCACAACTTACAAGAATGCTAATAGAACTTTGAGTCTGTATTACAGTATTAAACTCAATGCCAGCGATTCGGTAAAAAACACACAGTACTGTTCATCAGAAAAAACAAATAATTAGGGGAGTCTGGTTTTGCAGCTGACTGACACTCTGTACCAGTGTCGTAGGAAGCAGATTTATAGCAGTGATTCCAGCACAGTGAGCTCACCTTCTTTCACAGGGTGAGACAGACATACTGATAGGGGGCCAAGTGGAAGCACGCCACTCTCACGTGCTTCTCAAGGCACTTTGACTTTGTTCTGGGTGTGGGAAAGTGTCGCCAAGCCTACTTCTGTGCATTGCTTTTCCATGCTCGTATACTGTACTGTGCCTTCAGTTTCCTTTCAGTCCTTTGGAGGCTTGCACAGAAAAGCAGGTCTCCATTTTCTGAATTGGCTCCCTCCAACTGGTTTATAGGAGAGAGGAAGCACAATATAGTACAGTATTACTCAACTTTTAAAAAATATGAAGAAAAATTGGAGTTGCATGGATGAGGCATGGGTCTTGTTGGTCTGGTGGTTCTGATGCGTCTGGTCAGTCTGCTGGGTCTGGTAGGGACTCTGAAGGTATATTGCATTATGTGATGGGTGCTATAGTACAGCTAATTTTCCCCAATGGATCACTCAAACTGTACACGTGAAAGTATGGCAGGTCAGTGTTGAGGAATGCAAAAACAATTTTCTCTCTTTTTTGCATCTCTTGTCAGCAAACACTCCCCATTATGGTAAACTGTGGGTCAGATGGGGTAAATTGCCCTTCATTCTCTCTTTCACAAGAGCATCCCTTAATCCATAACTGTGATATTTCTGTTTGCAACAACAGTTATCCTTATGCCATCACTCAGTGACGCTGCCAATACAGCAGCCAATCATTATTTTCTTACTGAAGGGAAGCTCTTCTTGGAGCAGTTACTGGGCCCAACAGTTAAAAGGAGTTGAACTAACATCAGTCAATGCAGTCTTTAACTGGGTTTAATCAATCTCATAATTTCAAATGTGCACGTTCGTGGTACTTAATCACACTGTCAGGCCCAGTAACTACTCCAAACAAAGCTTCCCTTCACTAAGAAAATAATGATTCCTTGTAACCATTTGAAATTTGAAAGAGGACCAGTAGTGGAGCCACAGCTGGCCTCACTGTCCATGGGCTAGGAAGTGGGAAAATAAAGCCAGGGTTCCTGCTCATGATTGCTATCCAGTAACACCCTACTAGAAAGCAAGTTTGTGTAGTAGTCAGGTGAGAACAGGATCTGGCTCATCATTTAAAAGAGGAAGACACAGGGCAATGGGGAAAGCAGGGCAGTGGGATTAGGATTGCTTTAGCAAGAGCTGTCACATATATGGTGGGCTGCCGGATGACTTTCCTCTGTGCTGTAAACGTCTATAGTTCTGGTAGTGACAGGGAGACTCTCTTTTAACAGTGATGAATGCTTGCAGCAAGAACAAGAAAGACACGCTTTGCTCTACACTTGCAGAGAAATAAGCATAACTAGGAAACACACATTCCCAAACTATACATTGCTAAATTTAATTCATAGAATGTGATAACGTTAAATTTGTTGGGAACTCAATCCTGTGCAAATATCGCACAATTTAATTGAGAGCAATAGTTATCCAATTTCCAGCATTACATCAATTTCAGATTTTAACTTCTAGGAGGGGTCTTTGCAGGTTACTGTAGAAAACTTCAAACATTAAAAAGACCCATCATTCTGCGGAATTGCATAAAATAAATTAACAGAGCAAACAGAGAAGGGACTACTTTACTGTCCAATATATCTTATATTTACTGAACTGTAACTCTACAGGTGCTTTTATAATAGTGCTTAGTTAGTTCAGATAGTGGAATGCCAGTGGGGCTGCAATTCTGCAGTTAGGGTAAGGGTCTTTCGGAGTTGTTAGCCACTCTCCTACAATCCAAACTAAACAAGCAGCAACGTAAAAGCACCTTTAGACAGCTGCTGTCACTTTATAACACATGCTTCACATCTGCCACTTGTGTTACTGTTGCCTAGATCTGCAAATGGGGACTGGTTTGTGAAGCCTGTTTGCAGTTACTATCATCATTGTGCCAGTGAGGCATTGAAGAGTCTGTTATGCTGGAAAGCACTAAATATTTAAACAGTCAGCAGGTAGACACACCTGGTAAGCTGTCTCGTGGCTGACTGGGTTAATGAGCACCCATGCTGAGCGCTTGACATTTAGCTGAATGATAGATGATACTTAAAAGCACTCTCAAATTAATTTCCCTAGCCCGGAATCAGATTAATGGAATCACAATGCATTCTTAAAATACCGTTCAGCCTTGTATCACTCAAGTGTTGGGAACCTCCATAATACACCTGTCAAGAGTGCTTCATTTCTGAAATTACATTTCTAGCTAATACCACAGTGAAAGTGGGTAATATTACTTATGAAAGGAATCAGCAATTGACTGAGATGACAAAGTAATTGGATTACAATTTCAATGATAACCTTATATAATAGAGGCAGTTCTGACATTTCTCGGTATTTCAAGCAAGGATCAGTGTGGTTTGATTACATTCTACTGTCTGTAACTGGGAACAAAAGGCTGCAGTATATAATATATAAACAGATAACTGTATTACTATAATATATCTACATATACACACACATTCATACATATACACACACACATTAAGAATGAGGGGCAAGCTATTGGAAGCTACTTCCACCTCCATAACATCACCTGTCTCTGCCCTGCCTCAGCCCATCTGATGCGGAAACCCTCATCCATGCTTTTGTTACCTCCAGACTCAACTACTCCAATGTTCTTCTGGCCGGTCGCCCATCTTCCACCCTTCATGTGCCATGTGGGGACTCCAAGAAGCTTCCCGTGTCCTGGACAACCACATGTGCAGGAAGTGTCGTCTGCTGGAGGAGCTCAAGCTCCAGGTTTCGGAGCTTGAGCAGCAGCTGGTGTAACTGCGGTGCATCCGCGAGGCTGAGAGCTTCGTGGATAGCACGTTTCCGGAGGTGGTGACCCTGCAGCTTAAGAGTATGCAGGCAGAGAGGGAATGGGTGACCGCCAGACAGACAAGGAGGACCAGCCAGGCACGTCGTACAGGAGTCCCCTGAGTGCATCTCACTCTCCAACCAGTATTCTGTTCTGAATACTGATGAGGGCGATGGTTCCTCTGGGGAGTACAGCCACAGCGAGGTCCACGGCACCATGGGTGGCTCAGCTGTATGGGGGGGGGGGGGTGGTTGGGGAAGGTAAGAAAAGCAAGTGATAGAGGATTCAATAGTTATGGGAACAGACAGGTGTTTCTGCGGCCGCAGACGTGACTCCAGGATGGTATATTGCCTCCCTGGTGTGAGGGTCAAGGATGTCACTGAGCGACTGCAGGACATTCTGAGGGGGAAGGGTGAAAAGCCAGAGGTCGTGGTCCATATCGCTACCAACGTCATAGGTAGAAAGAGAGATGAAGTCCTGCAGGCAGATTTCAGGGAGTTAGGAAAGAGATTAAAAAGCAGAACCTCAAAAGGTAGTAATCTCTGGATTACTCCCGATGCCACGTGCTGGTAAGTACAGAAATAGGAGAGCGCAGATGAATGCGTGGCTGGAGAGATGGTGCAGGAGGGAGGGCTTTAGATTCCTGGGACATAGAGACCGGTTTTGGGAGAGGTGGGACCTGTACAAGCCAGACAGGTTACACCTCAACAGGGCCAGGACCAATATCCTCGCGGCGGGGTTTTCGAGTGCTGTTGGGGAGGGTTTAAACTAGCTTGGCAGGGGGATGGGAACCTGAGCTTAGATTCAGATGGGAGAGAAGCAAAGCTGGAAATGGAAGGCAGCAAATTAGTAAGTGAGTTTGGAAGGCAGAGGAAACAAAGGCTAGAAAATAGACAACAAAGGGGTTTGGCAGTGCTAAATGGTATATACTTCAATGCAAGGAGTCCAGTAAATAAGGGTTCTGACGAAGGATTGGACCCGAAACGTTAACTCTGTTTCTCCTCTCCTCAATGCTGCCTGACCTGGTCAGTGTTTCCAGCACTTTCTGTTGTTATTTCAGATTTCCAGCATCCGCAGTATTTTGCTATTGTAGTAAATAAGGTAGATGAGCTGAGGGCACAGATAGACACGTGGAAGTATGTTATCATAGTTATTACTGAAACATGGCTGAAAGAAGGGCAGGAATGGCAGCTCAACAATCCTGGCTACAGGGTTTTCAGATGAGATAGAGAGGGGGATAAAAAGAGGGGGGGGGGGGGAGAGAACGCAATATTGGTTAAAGAAACAATTTCAGCTGTGAGGAGGAATATGATGTTAAAAGGATCATCAAATGAGACCATATGGGTTGAACTGAAGAACAAAAAAGGGGCAATTATACTGCTGGGAGTGTACGATAGACACCCAAATATTGAGAGAGAGATAGAAGAGCAAATATGTCGGCAAATGTCTGAGAAGTGCAAAAACAATAGGCCAGTAATAGTGGGGGATTTCAATTACCCCAACATTAACTGGGATAGAATCAGTTTAAAAGGTATAGAGAGCGCAAAATTCTTAAAATGCATTCCGGAGAAGTGTGAGGTAATGTATTTGGGGAGGGCTAACAAGGGAAAGGGAATACACAATAAATGGTAGGTTACTGAGAAGTGTAGAGGAACCTTGGAGTGCATGTCCACAGATCCCTGGACAGGTAGGAAAGATGGTTAAAGAAGGCATATGGAATACTTGCCCTTATTAGCCGAGGCATAGAATATAAGAGCAGGGAGGTTATGTTTGAACTGTATAAAACACTAGTTAGGCCACAGCTAGAGTACCACGTATAGTTCTGGTCACCACATTACAGGAAAGATGTGATTACACCAGAGAGGGTACAGAGGGGATTTACGAGGATGTTGCCAGGACTGGAGAATTTTAGCTATGTAGAAAGACTGGATCGGCTGGGGTTGTTTTCTTTGGAACAGAGGAGGCTGAGGGGAGACTTGATTCAGGTGTATAAAATTATGAGGAGCCTAGATAGAGTGGATAGGAAGGATCTATTTCCCCTAGCAGAGAGGTCAATGACCAGGGGCATAGATTTAAAGTAATTGGTAGAAGGATTAGAGGGGAGTTGAGGAGAGCTTTTTTCACCCAGAGGGTGGTGGGGGTCTGGAACTGACTGCCTGAAAGGGTGGTAGAGGCTGAAACACTCACGACGTTTAAAAAATATTTGGATATGCACTTGAAGTGCCGTAACCTATGGACCAAGAGCTGGAAAGTGGGATTAGGCTGGATAGCTCTTTTTCAGTCAGCACAGACACAATGGGTCAAATGGCCTCCTTCTGGTCCGTGAATTTCTATGACTCTATGTTATACCTAATCCCTTTTGGGTCTAACTTTTAGTGGGGAATTTAACTGTGTAATTACTGCGGAAGAGCCAAAGTTTTCATCAGTTTCCCCGATTTGAGTGATTACACTGATTGCCGGCTCTGTGGGGAGGGGGGAGGGGGGGGGCACACAGTGCACCCTGTGGAGGAGCAGTCAATGACAGACCGCAACTCCAGGATTTCCACATGTGCATGTGCCAAATCCTGAAGTTGCGGTCAGTTTCAAAGGTGGAATGATGGCGAATGCTGCCAGTTCACCATCATCTGGACCGCAAATTCTGGGCCAATGTGCATAGCAAGGTAGAACACTCCTTTTCTTTTAAAGCTTTGTAGCACCTGACTTACCATCAGCAATACCATGGGAGATATCCTAGTAACATAAAAAAAGCACACTTCAAATATCACACTCAAATTTGCTGCTTTAAAAAAAATTTGTAAAACAGGAAATGCAGTAATTTGCAAAAATAGAAAATATTGCTGTAATATTGTCTGTAGCCTCTACTTTGACCCTACAATCACACTTAAAAAATGGAAAACAAAGCCAGGATTCTGAGCTGTGGTATGCAGAGCAAGAAAACTCTGAATGAACACACCCACAGAAATTAGACTTTGTGGCCTTAAACAGACAAAGCTTCACCATAGCAGAATATATTGTGCATTACATGGCATAATGTTCCTATCTTTAAAACAGCTCACAATCCAAATTATCATAAGCAGTCATGGGAGATCATATACGTATGTAGGTATGGAAACCAATTTTAGAATCAATGAATACTTGAAGACAATTATGAATTTGTTTCTTAAGGTACAAAACATCAAAACAAAGTAAAGCATGAATTTTATCAGACATAACTTTGACAGGATAAATGACATAACTATATTCAAGGGTTATTTATGCAACTACACCATGTTACAGACAGTTATTTTATTTCTGTAACTGTAAATGACAAATTAATTGTTTTACTTCACACTGTCATCGACAGTGCTATCAAGCGGCACTTACTCACCAATAACCTGCTCACTGAGGCTCAGTTTGGGTCCGCCAGAACCACTCGGCTCCAAACCTCATTACAACCTTGGTCCAAACATGGACAAAGGAGCTGAATTCCAGAGGTGAGGCGAGAGTGACTGCCCTTGACATCAAGGCGGCATTTGACCAAGTGTGGCATCAAGGAGCCCTCGTAAAACTGAAGTCAATGGTAATCGGGGGGGGGGGGGAGAGGGAGGAAGGCCCCACTGGCTGGAGTCATACCTAGCACAAAGGTTGTGGTGGTTGAAGGTCAATCATCACAGCCCCAGGACATCGCTGCAGGAGTTCCTCAGGGCAGTGTCTAAGGCCCAACCATCTTCAGTTGCTTCATCAATGACCTTCCCTCCATCATAAGGTCAGAAGTGGGGATGTTCGCTGATGACTGCACATTGTTCAGTGCCATTCGTAACTCCTCAGATAATGAAGCAGTCCATGCCCGCATGCACCAAGACCTTGACGACATTCAGGCTTGGGCTGATAAGTGGCAGTAACATTTGCGCCACACAAATGCCAGGCAATGACTATCTCCAACAAGCGAGAGTCTAACCACTGCCCCATGACATTCAACAGCATTACCATCGCCGAATCCCCCACCATCAACATTCAGGGGGTCACCATTGACCAGAATCTTAACTGGAACAGCCACATAAATACTGTGACAACAAGAGCTGGTCAGAGGCTAGGTATTCTGCGGCGAGTGTCTCACCTCCCAACTCCCGAAAGCCTTTCCACCATCTACAAGGCACAAGTAAGGAGTGTGATGGAATACTCTCCACTTGCCTGGATGAGTGCAGCTCCAACAACACTCAAGAAGCTCGACACCATCCAGGACAAAGCAGCTCGCTTGATTGGCACCCCATCTACCACCTTAAACATTCACTCCCTCCACCACCAGTGTACCGTGGCTGCAGTGTGTACCATCTACAAGATGCACTGCAGCAACTCGCCAAGGTTCCATCAGCAGCACCTCCCAAGCCCACAACCTCTACCACCTAGAAGGCCAAGGGCAGCAGGCGCATGGGAACACCACCACCTCCAAATTCCCCTCCAAGTCATACAGCATCCTGACTTGGAAATATATCGCCGTTCTTTCATCGTCGCTGGGTCAAAATCCTGGAATTCCCTCCCTAACAGCACCGTGGGAGTACCTTCACCGCACGGACTGCAGTGGTTCAAGAAGGCGGCTCACCATCAAGGGCAATTAGGGTGGGCAATAAATGCTGGCCTTGCCAACGACGCCCAGATCCCATGAACAAATAAAAAAATCAACCTGCAGTGGGTCAGGAAAACACTGTATCTGCCTTTTAAATTTTATCAGTTAGCAATGCCATGGATTTTTTTAAATTAATGCTTAAAAAGTATTGAATGTAGTGTGTTTTTATCACATATGCAAAGCATCCATCACACACAAAAATCCTGATTTCCCAGGAACCGATTAAAAAAACACTTCACTGCCCCCAAGTAAAATTCTTTGTAAATCTTTTCAGGTGCCATGCATGTCTCCATCCCAGAATCCCCTTTGGAACCACGTAACCTATGAGTTACTACGAACAATTCCATGACCAACTACTTCAGATTCCAGGCATTTGCAGTAGTTTTCTTTTTATTTGATTTGTATGTGGGATTTCCTTCCCTTCAGCTCAATCCAGTGACATCAGGAGGCATCTCATGCATCCTGGAGTGGCTCAATTCATTTCAACGCTTGTAACTTTGGGCTGGCCAGAAAGTTGATCTGGAGTCACCTGGACCCAGCAAAGCATGCAAAGTAACCAGAGTTTCCTTGTAATAGTCCATATGCCACATGTCACCTCATTCAACCTACAATCTCAAGACACCTAGAGAATAAACCAAACTTAACTTGATGAACTGCCACATTAACAGCCAGAGGGACCACAAAGACAGTCTGAATTGCTAGCAGTTTCAACACATTCAATGCAAGCTACCAATGTTCACTGAGTAGATGGGGTTGGGTTCAGGCTGCATTCATACATAGACTCACACATATATACAAGCTGTTCCTCTGCACGCCAGATAAATGCAAAATTCCATAATCAAATGAAACTGTTGAGAAAGTTAATGCACCACTAAAGTGAAGACTGTAGCAAACTTTAAATCTCATACCATTTTACAGGTCAAGTTTATACAATGAATTACTGAAGTATATTAGTACATCAATGCCTCTGTCAATGTCACAATTAGTGAAGGATAGTATTAGATTAAAAGAGGCTTATAATGTTGCAAAGAATAGTAGTAAACCTGAAGATTGGGATCGCTTTAGAAACCAGAAAAGGATGATGAAAAAATTGATAAAAAGGGAGAAAATAGAATGAGAGTAAACGAGCAAGAAATATAAAAAGAGATTGTAAGAGCTTCTATAAGTACGTAAAAAGAGTAGCAAAAGTAAACATTGGTCCCTTAGAGGCTGAGACAGGTGAAATTATAATGGGGAATAAGGAAATGGCAGAGACTTTAAACAAATATTTTGTATCTGTCTTCACAGCAGAAGACACAAAAAGCATACCAAAATAGTAGGGAACCAAGGGACTAATAAGAGTGAGGAACTTAAAGTAATTCAGATCAATAGAGGAAAAACTACTTGAGAAACGAATAGGACTAAAAGCAGACAAATCCCCTGGACCTGATGGCCTACATCCTAGGGTTCTAAAAGAGGTGGCTGCAGAGATAGTGGATGCATTGGTTGTGATCTTCCAAAATTCCCTAGATTCTAGAACGATCTCAGCAGATTGGAAGGTAGCAAATGTAACCCCGCTATTCAAGAAAGGAGGGAGAGAGAAAACAGGGAACCACAGGCCAGTTAGCCTGACATCACTCGTCGGGAAAATGCAGGAATCCATTATTAAGGAAGTAGTAACAGGGCACAGGCATAGTTTACATGGCTTTATGAAAGGGAAATCATGTTTAAAAAATTTATTAAGAGTTTTTTGAGGATGTAACTAGCAGGGTAGATAAAGGGGAACCAGTGGAAGTAGTATATTTGGATTTACAAAAGGCATTCGATAAGGTACCACATAAAAGGTTGCTGCGCAAGATTAGGGCTCATGGGGTTTGGGGTAATGTATTAGCAAGGATAGAGGATTGGTTAATGGACAGAAAAAAGAGAGTAGGGATAAACGGGTCATTTTCCGGTCGGCAGGCTGCATCTAGTGATAGGAAGAATAGAAAAACAGAATATTTTTTTAAATGGTAAGAAACTATTAAATGTTGATATAACAACAGAAAACGCTGGAAACACTCAGCAGGCCAGGCAGCATCCTACTGAGTGTTCCCAGCGTTTTCTGTTGTTATTTCAGATTTCCAGCATCCGCAGTATTTTGCTATTGTATTAAATGTTGATGTTCAGAGACTTGTACAGGAAACACAGAAAATTAGCATGCAGGTACAGGAAGCAATTAGGAAGGCAAAAGGCATGTTGGCCTTTATTGCAAGGGGGTTGGAATAAGGAAGTCTTACTACAATTGTACAGGGCTTTGGTGAGACTACACCTGGAGTACTGTGTACTGTTTTAGTCTCCTTGTCTGAGAAAAGACATACATGCCTTAGAGGCGGTGCAACAAAGGTTCACTAGATTGATCTCTGGGATGAGAGGGTTGTCCTTTGAGAAGAGAATGAGTAGATTGGACCTATACTCTCTGGAGTATATAAGAATGAGAGGTGATCTCATTGAAACATATAAGATTCTGAAGCGGATTGACAGGATAGATGCTGAGAGGTTGTTTCCCCTGGCTGCAGAGTCTAGAACTAGTGGGCATAGTCTCAGAATAAGGGGTCGGCCATTTAAGACTGAGATGAGGAGGAATTTCTTCACTCAAGAGGGTTGTGAATCTTTGGAATTCTCTGCCCGAAAGTGCTGTGGATACTGAATCATTGAGTATATTCAAAGCTGAGATAGATAGATTTTGGACTCCAGGGGAATCAAGGGATCTGGAGATCGGGCGGGAAAGTGGAGTTGAGGTCGATGATCAGCCATGATCTTATTGAATGGTGGAGCAGGCTTGGAGGGCTGTACGACCTGCTCTTGCTCCTAATTCTTAATGTTAAACAATATTTAGTGGTAGTGCCAGGATATTAACAGAAATGATATTTCCGTCAGATTTTTAAGTATTCACAGACTTTGTTTGGATTATGGAGATATTGGCCTTGATTTTATCATCGGGATGGGGGGGGGGGGGGGTGCTGGGATCAGTCTGTGCGAAGAGCCTGGGTGAGCAACAAGCTTGTATGTCGAGACCTAGAGAGATTTTAATTCCCAGGCCTCATTTTAATATCCAGGCCCTGACCCCCGCCCGAATCCAACAGAAATGATTGCCTGGACGGCAGGCTGGAGCAGGAATTCGGGCGGTACAAAGCTGCTGCTGGGGACCTGTTGGAATTAAAACTTACCATACTAAGCCTCCTCTGGCCCACGATCAAGTTCCCCGCAGGTTTGACCTAGCGGCAAAGCCACCACTGCTCCCCTGTGCAGGCCTACAATTAAAATAGCAGATCGGGCCCCCATGACGTCACCGGAGCCCGATCTGTATGTTTAAAGACGACCTCGCCAGCTTGGGGCGGGTGTCCTTGCAACCTACAATTTAAAATTGCAGGCGGCCAAATTGGGGCAGAAAAGGAGTGTGCAGGTCCCACAATCTATTAACTGCCCCGCCGCCTGGTTTCCGCCAGCTGTATTTTTAAATTAAATTTGTTTAACATCAAGGCCAATAACCTGAAGCATTCATTTATCCTCCCTTAATCTCTCCCTGCATGTAAACTCCCCAACCCATATTCATGGCCACCCCCTCGACCTTGCCATCTCTCGTGGCCTCGCTACTTCCATTGTGTCAATCGCAGATAAGGCCATCTCTGACCATTTCCTCATATCTCTCTCTACCCCCACAACTCTATTTCCTTCTGTGTCCGCCCCTAGAAAAAACTCTGCCCCAACTGCACTTATGCAATCCCAACTGTCCAGCCGCTGGCCCTCCATTCACCATGACATTTCTACAGCTACCAATCTGCTCAACCACACCCTCACCACCACCTTTGATGCCCTAGTCCCTACTAAAACAATTACCCTCTCTCACCTTGGCTATTCCCCCGGTATGGCTCTCATCTTCACTCCCTTAAGTCCAAGGGACGCAGACTTGAATGGATATGGCGGACAACTGGTTTAGCCATTCACCGCCAGATCTGGCTGGACCACATAAAGCATTATCAGGTTCTGCTCTCGTCTGCCAAAATTTCTCACTATTCCAGAATCATTCTGGAATGCAAAGATAAACCCCAGCTCCTATTCTCTACTACTAACCATCTTCTTAAACCCCTCTCCCCTGTCTTCTCCACTCTCACCTCCGATAACAAGTGTGAGGAGCTCATGGACTTCTTTGTCTCTAAGATTGAGACCATCCGTTCAGCTGCCTCTGCCACTTCCTTTCCTTCCCATAGCCCACTGGGCCAAACTTCCTCTAAGGTTCCCCCCTGCCCTAGCCCTGAACACTCACCTTCTCCAGTTTCTGTCCGATCTCCCCTCATGACCTTTCTGTGCTCATCTTGTCCATGAGCCCCACCTCCTGCTCCCTCGACCCTATTCCCATCAAACTGCGGACTACCCAACTTCCTTTTCTGGCTCCCATGTTAGCTGACATTTTTAACGGTTCTCTCTCCTCGGGTACTGTCCCCCCTCCCTCAAATCTGCTGTTATCACCCCTCTCCTCAAAAAAACAACCCTTGATCCCTCCGTCCTTGCAAACTACTGCCCCATCTCCAAACTCCCTTTCCTCTCCAAAGTCCTTGAACATGTTGTCGCCTCCCAAATCAGTGCCCATCTTTCCCGCAATTCCATGTTTGAATCCCTCCAATCAGGTTTCCACCCTTGCCACAGTACCGAAACGGCTCTCATCAAAGTCACAAATGACATCCTTTGTGACTGTGACAAAGGTAAGCTATCCCTTCTCATCCTTCTTGACTTGTCTGTAGCCTTTGACACGGTTGACCACTCCATCCTTCAACGCCTCTCCACCGTTGTCCAGCTGGGTGGGACTGCACTTGCCTGGTTCCATTCTTATCTATCTAATCGTAGCCAGAGAATCACCTGCAACGGCTTCTCTTCCCGCTCCCGCATCGTTACCTCTGGTGTCCCCCAAGGATCTATCTTTGGCCCCCTCCTATTTCTCATCTACATGTTGCCCCTTGGCGACATCATCCGAAAACACAGCATCATTTTCCACATGTACGCTGACGACACCCAGCTCTACCTCACTACCTCTTCTCTCGACCCCTCCACGGTCTCTAAATTGTCAGACTGCTTGTCCGACATACATTTCTGGATGAGCGAAAATTTTCTCCAATGAAATATTGCAAAGACCCAAGCCATTGTTTTCGGTATAATATAATAGCTAAATACTGCGGATGTTGGAAATCTGAAATAACAGAAAATGCTGGAAATACTCAGTAGGCCAGGCAGCATCCGTGGAGAGAGAAACAGAGTTAACGTTTCAGGTCTGGGACCTTTCATCAGAACTGGAAAAAGCTGGAGATGTAATAGATATTAAGTAGGTGGAGAGACGGGGGGGGGGGTGGTTAGGAGGGGAGGAAGGAATTGAAAGAACACCCTGTACTTTTGTAAGAGGCAGGAAAGATAAAATGTTGCAAATGGGAATGGCAAAAATCATACTGCATGAAAAATGGGGGCAGGGATAATTATCTGAAATTGTTGAACTCAATGTTGAGTCCGGCAGGCTGCAAAGTGCCCAATCGAAAGATGAGGTGCTGTTCCTCGAGCTTACGTTGAGCTTCATTGGAACAATGCAATAGCCCGAGGACAGAGAGATCAGAGTGGGAGTGAAGCGGTGAATTAAAGTGACAGGCGACCGGAAGCTCAGGGTCACCCTTACGGACTGAACGGAGGTGTTCCGCAAAGCGGTCGCCCAATCTGCGTTTGGTCTCCCCAATGTAGAGGAGACCGCATCATGAGCAGCGAATACAGTATATTAAATTGCAAGAAGTACAAGTAAATCGCTGTTTCACCTGGAAGGGGTGTTTGGGGCCCTGGACAGTGGGAAGGGGGGAGGTAAAAGGTGCCAGGTGAAGGAGAAGGGCTGTTGGGGGTGATTGAGGAGTGGACCAGGATGTCGCGGAGGGAGCGGAAGATGTGTTTGGTGGTGGGATCACCTTGCCTCCCCTTTCAGCATTCCGAAGGGACCGAAGAAATCTATCTATCTCCTTCTGTCTGTGGTAGAGAACTCCACAGGTTCACCACCCTCTGAGTGAAGAAATTTCACCTCATCTCAGTCCTAAATGTCGTACTCCAGTATCCTGAGACTGTGAGTTCTCATTCTAGAACCCCCCAGCCAGGGGAAACATCATCCCTGCTTAGCCCTGTCAGAATTTTATATGTTTCAATGAGATCCCCTCTCATTCTTCTAAACTCTAGTGAATACAGGCCTAGTCGACCCAACCTCTCCTCATACGACAGTCCTGCCATCCCAGGAATCAGTCTGGTGAACCTTCGCTGCACTCTCTCTATGGCAAGTATATCCTTTTTTAGGTAAGGAGACCAAAACTGCACATAGTACTCCAGGTGTGGTCTCACCAAGGCCCTGTATAACTGTAGTAAGACATCCTTGCTCCTGTACTCAAATCCTCTTGCAATGAAGGCCAACATACCATTTGCTTTCCTAACTGTTTGCTGCACCTGCATGTTTGCTTTCAGTGACTGGTGTACAAGGACACCCAGGTCCCTTTGTACATCAACATTTCCCAATCTATCACCATTTAAATAATACTCTGCCTTTCTGTTTTTCCTACCGAAGTGGATAACTTCACATTTATCCACGTTATACTGCATCTGTCATGTATTTGCCCACTCACTCAACTTGTCTAAATCACCTTGAAGCCTCTTTGCATCCTCCTCACAACTCACAATCCCACCTAGTTTCGGGTCAACAGCAAACTTGGAAATATTACATTTGGTTCCCTCATCCAAATCATTGATATACAGGAAACTTTGTGCTATCCGGAGGTGAGCTATCCGGCAAACTGGAGCCACCGGCAGAAATCAGGTGCTGTTTTTTATTCTTCTTGTTTGTTTTCTTTGCTTTTTTTCCCCCCACAGTCAAGCAGTGCAAGGTCTGTAGCTATAGCAACAGCTTTAGCTACAGACCCTTGCAGCCACACACCAGTGTTTAGAAGCTGTTGCTAAGCAACAGTGATTGTTGTCAGATACGGAGATAATCTCCGTATCTTTCAACATTAACTCTGGAGTGTACGGCACTTTTTAGGCAACGGCAGCAGCTCGGTCCCGTCAGTGCCGGATAGCACAAAGTTTCCTGTATATTGTGAATAGCTGGGGCCCAAGCACTGATCCTTGCGGTACCCCACTAGTCACCGCCTGCCACCACGAAAAAGACCCGTTTATTCCTACTCTCTATTTCCTGTCTGTTAACCAATTTTCAATCCATGCCAGTATATTACCCCCAATCCCATGTGCTTTAATTTTGCACACTAACCTCTTTTGTGGGACTTTATCAAAGGCCTTCTGAAAATCCAAATACACCACATCCACTGATTCTCCCTTGTCTATACTACCAGTTACATACTCAAAAAACTCCAGTAGGTTTGTCAAACATGATTTCCCTTTCATAATTCCATGTTGACTTTGTCTAATCCCATTGATATTTTCTAAGTGTCCTGTTATCATATCATTTATAATACTCTAGCATTTTCCCTACTACTGATGTTAGGCTAAACGGTCTGTAGTTCCCTGTTTTCTCTCTCTCTCCTTTTTTAAATAGTGGAGTTACATTTGTCACCCTCCAATCTGCAGGAACTGTTCCATAATCGATAGAATTTTGGAAGATGACAACCAATGCATCCACTGTTTCCATGGCTACCTCTTTTAATACTCTGGGATGCAGATCATCAGGCCCTGGCGATTTATCGGCTTTCAGTCCCATTAATTTCTCCAGCACTATTTTTTTTACTAATACTAATTTCCTTTAATTCCTCCTTCTCACTCGACCCTTGGTTCCCTCACATTTCTGGGAAGATATTTGTGTCCTCTTCCACGAAGACAGAACCAAAGTATTTGTTTAATTGCTCTTCCATTTCCTTGTTCCTCGTTATAAATTCTCCCGTTTCTGACTGTAAGGGACCTATATTTGTCTTCACTAATCTTTTTCTTTTTACCTACTTGTAGAAGCTTATACAATCCGCTTTTATGTTCCTTGCAAGTTTACTCTCATACTCTATTTTTCCCTTCTTAAGCAATCTCTTGGTCCTTTTTTGCTGAACTTTAAACTGCTCCCAATCCTCAGGCTTGCTACTTTTTCTGGCAACTTTATATGACTTCTCTTTGTATCTAATACTATCCTTAATTTCTTTTGTTAACCATGGTTGGGCCGCTTTTCTTTTTGTGTTTTTGCACCAGAAAGGAATGTATAACTGTTGCAATTCATGCATTAGTTCCTTAAATGTTAGCCATTGCCTATCCACCGTCATGCCTTTTAATGAAGCTCCCCAATCTATCATAGCCAACTCACTCCTCATACCTTCATAGTTTCCTTTGTTTAGATTTAGGACCCTAGTTTCAGATTGGACTTCTTCACTTTCCATCTTAATGAAAAATTCTTTCATGCTATGGTCACTCTTCCCTAAAGGACCCCGCACAACAAGATTATTAATTAATTAACCCCTACACAAACAGAGGAACAAAACTGTGCTATACAGGAAAAGTTTGATCGTGATAATGGAAGCATTAGGCACTGCAAGTACACAGCCCACCAGAGGGATTTCCTCAATACACTATATTATTTGATCTTTTAGTATACACTACATCAGCCTCTGTCACACAGGAAAGCAATTAAAATTACATCTACCATTTTTTGAACAAGGTGACACTGCACTCTTTTATATTGCTAGAAATCTGTCAAAAATGAGAGAGTTCTGAAATCATCAGGAAGGATTTCAGCTTTTATAAAGTCTAATTAACTCACACAAGGAACATTTCCATGTGGAAACTTCGCCTTCCTTATACATTTGTACAAAGTCTGTCTTTATGCCTGTGCACTGACTGCCAGTTTAATATTGTAAAAATAGCATTGGTGATGCTCCCATTTTTACAGGTTTCACTTAAAATAAAGGCTCCGTAATTCAGATTACTGTTTTTATGTTTTTTCTGACAACACAATAATACAGTTCTGCGTAGTCTACATAGTTGATTTATGAAATCAGGAATTACAAATAATCTCACTATAATGGTTAATATAAGTCATGAGGCTACAGCACATACTCAGGTTTCATTTAGGACAGGCTTAGGCTGTTGACTCTCATCCAGAAGGGACTAAGCTTACTCACACAGATCAAACTTAATTGATATGAGGCTTACCAGAGAGCTAGAGGAGAGCTTTATATATTTTCTTGGACTGGATTTAAACTGGTTTTCCCAATGGCCTGGCTGAATCAATCTCTTGTTCAGCTATGCCAACTGTAATCAGTTTTAGTGTTTTGTTTTGCCCTGCAGTAACAAGATCCTACTGTGCTCACATAACACCAGATGCTGCAGAGGCAGTAATGGAGCAATCAAATATCATTTGGCAAGTTTGGTATAAAAAGCTAATGAACTCGGACTGCAGATTTAATAACTCAGTGGCATGGACTGCTTTTATATCTATTATTAATATATTTTCATTCCCATGTTTTTTTGTTTTTATATTCCTGCTAATTTTCTGCTTTCCTGAAGACATCAACCTTCATGATTATAGTTCCACAGATTCTCTGCACTACTTGGGCAGTGAGTGTTGGCAGGTTATTCCACTCCTGGGGGTCATCAGTCGAGCCCGATCATGTTTATACCTGATGTCCACTCGCATGCATTTTCTAGCAGAGTTTCTTGATAACAATCAGAAATGGGAACACTGTCCAATTTTCCTTTCCCTAGTCCTGAGGCTTTGAAGGCAACTGTAATGTTGGCTGAGATCAGCAGAGACTGGGTTTGGACCTGGGACTCAGATACTCATTGGATAAACCTGCTGACCTATCCAGTGTTTTCTTTGACAACTGTAACAGGAGAACAGGAGATCGGGGAGATGGGGAAGTAGGATATGCAGAGGAGGGGCAATGCAGAGTAGGCGGGTGATACGGGGGTGGGGAGATGCTGAGGAACAGAAGGATCTGGGGGTCCTTGTATATGAATCACAAAAAGTTAGCATGCAGGTACAGCAAGTAATTAGGAAAGCAAATGGAGTGTTGGCCTTTATTGCAAAGGGAATGGAGTATAAAAGTAGGGAGTTTAGAAGAATGAGGGGATCTTATTGAAACATAAAAGATTCTGAAGGGGCTTGACAGCGCAGATGCAGAGAGGATATTTTCCCCTCGTGGGGGAATCTAGAACTAGGGGGCATGATTTCAGAATAAGGAATTTTTTCTCTCAGAGGGTCGTAAATCTTTGAAATTCTCTTCCCCAGAACTGTGGAGGCTGGATCATTGAATATATTTAAGGTGGAGTCAAAGGTTATGGGGAGCGGGCAGGGAAGTGGAGTTGAGGCCAAGATTATATCAGCCATGATCTTATTGAATGGCAAAGCAGGCTTGAGGGGCCAAATGACCTACTCCTGCTCCTACGTCTTATGTAGAGTGGGGGGGGGGGGGGGCGGAGACAGAGTGGGGGGAGATACGGAGAGTGGGGGGAGCTACTGACGTGCCTACAGGAAAGAATATATTCCATGCTGGTCACAGGAGAGCGAGAGACTGCTGGCAGAGTTCAATGTTACTCAAGACCCGGATACGGCAACAGCAGTTGTGGATTCCCTAGATGAAGGCAGATTAGTGCGATGGCGAGAAACCACTGAAAACCGGGATTTCATGCACTCCAGCAGGAAACCCTGGAACCTTCTCTGCTGGCTTGGTGGCGCCTTACTGCTCCCACACGAGGTGCCAAAGGTCAGTGCAGATGTCATTGAGGCCTGCCTCCTAACCAACTCAAAGGCAATGATTACCACTGAAAACAAATGCAGAGTGAAAAAGCTGCTTGAGCTCTCTGCAAAAAGCCGTTCCGCACACCACCTTTTCGGCAGCTTTCACCACCGAAGAGGTGGACACAGCACTAACAGCCACCAAGTCTGGGAAGGCCGCCAGGATCAATGGCATTTACCCAGAACAAGAGCCCAAATGACAGATGTGGCTTGCCAAACTCGCCTCCAACATCCTTGACACTGGGATAATCCCAGAAGTCTGGCGCCATTCCAAAGTCGTTGCCACCCTAAAGCCAAGAAAATCAGCCAACGATCCCAAAAGCTACTGTCCCATCACCCTTCTGTCTACGGTCTACGAGGGGGTCGAACGGCTCGTCCTTAACCGGATAAAGCTGGCTTTAGAAGCCGGCCTCCCAAGTGAGCAGGCGGGCTTCAGAGAGGGAAGAAGCTGCTCTGGCCAGGTCCTTGCACTCACCACCAACGTTGAGGCAGGGTTCCAGAAGCAGCTGAAGACTGGAGCTGCCTTCATAGACTTGTCATCGGCATATGACAATGTCTAGCGCAAAGGCCTACTGCTGAAGCTTTCAATAATCATCCAATGCCGCAAGACTCTCAGGCTTATCAACATCCTAACTCTAAGTTCCACATCTATCTTGGTGACAAGACCAGCCGAACACAGACACTCAACAACCGTCTGCCACCGGCCTCTTTCAACATCTATACGGTGGACAAGCCCTACAGCAAATCCCGGAAGTTCACCTATGCCGATGATACAGCAATGCTGACGCAGGCATCAATGCTATAGGAAGCAAGTAGGACACTAACAAGCGACCTGGACCTACTGGAATGCTACTTCCAAACCTGGTGCCTCCGCCCCAATCCAGAGAAGATAGTTGTGTCGGCATTCCCTCTGAACAACAACACCGCCAGGAAAGAACTCAATGTTTTTTTCTGCGGAAGGCAACTTACCCATGAACCCCACCCAAAATACCTGGGCGTTACCCTGGACAGGACTCTCGCCTGTCGGCCTCATCTCACCAACACCGGCCAAAAAGTAAAAACCAGGGTGAACCTGGTCCGGAAACTGACGGGGGAGCACAGCAAGAACACTTAGCACCACAACAGTGGCCCTAGTCTATTCTGCTGCAGAATACTGCTCTGCCTCATGGTCCTGCAGCCGCCACACAAAGATCATGGATGTGCAGCTAAACGCCGCCATGAGGACGGTGTCAGGGACACTCAAGTCCATTCCAACTGTGTGGCTCCCGGTGCTGTCCCACATTGCCCCACCTGCCATTCGCCGCGATGCCAACATGCTCCGTGAGATGGAAAAAATCATGAGCAACATCGACCTTCCCATTCACGAAGAACTGAAAAACCCACCACGAAAGTGCTTAAAATCATGCCGGCCATTCTGGGAAACAGCAGCCAATATTCATGCAGCTGGTATCGACCCACTATCCAGATGGACGGAATCGTGGGACGCATGTAATATAAAGAACCAACATCTCATCACTGATCCAACAGCAGAGGTCCCTGACTTTGACCTCCCTCGAAGACAGTGGACAGCGCTCAACCCAATCTGCACAGAGCACGGACGATGCGGCCGCCTGCTCCACAAGTGGAAGATGAAGGACGACCCAAAGTGCGATTGTGGCCATGAGTCCCAAACAATGGAACACATCACATCAACCTGTTCACTAAGATCTGTTGCTGGAGGCACCTCATTTCTCCACTCGGAATCTCAGGAGGCCATCGAATGGATAGCCAAACTTGACATCCCATTATAAGTTTTTACCATCATGCGAAAGTAGTAGTAATGTGAAATCTCCTCTTTAGTACAACCTTCCAGCATGTATGTGTAGTCTAGCAGTCCAAGTGCCTCTGCAGTTTCAGGATGCAATTTGTCCAAAAGTATAACAAGCAATAAACAGCATGCAAAAAGAACAGGCCACTGATGGAAACCCTAAAAATGTTAATTTTGATTTTTTTTTAATGTGTACAAATTCTGCAGGCTAAACACTGGTTGATATATTAATTGAACCAACTGATTATTTTTTAGTGCTGGGAGAACAAATACTTGCATTAGTGTCAAGCCATGTTGTTTCAGAATGCGAGAGATCTGGCACAACTTCTGACAAGAGCACCTTAACAAAAGGAGTTAAGTATGAGAGCAAAACAACAAAAGAAAGCTGAAAATATGAGAGATGGGAAAGCAACCTGTGCAAGATGTGCTACAGAGTGAAACACCTTTGGTTTTGTATTTCAATTCTTGTCATGCTAAAAGCAGGAATTTTCTGATATAGAAAAATCATGGTATGATTTGTTTGTAATGCCAACATTTAAGACTGAAGTTAAATAATGTACTAATCTATCCACCCTACAAAGAGACCAATGACAATGTTTTGAAGTTATATAACAGCTTACTCCCCCAGTTCTGCTGATTGGTCATGAGATTGCATCAACATTGAATTTGGCATGAAATAATGTGCTGAAAAAAAGAGACAAAATGTGCACTTTCAAGTTCATAAGCCTCCGAGTACCGGGGGCCATTTCCTTGGGTCCCTGGTGGCAGCCACTCACCAGTCGGACAAAAATCTCCCGAGCCTCACACTGTGGAAGGCTGTCGTCCACCTGGCATCCACCTGCAAGACTCCCGTGGGAGTTAAAATTGGCCTTACAGAGTTTACTAAATCCATTCGAAGCAAGTTTCCACCTTTTTGCTGGAATTGATAAATCAAATGTACAAAGAAGATGCAAATAAAAATGTTTTATAAAACTATAAGTACACAATACCCAGCAAAACAAAGACAAGTACTGTGAACAGTTAAAGAAAACTAAGGCTATTAGATCAGTAAAAAGGTTAATGGAAAAGAGGATAATGGACAACTGTGGGAGTAATGGGAAAAGCTTTTTCAGCTATGTTAAAAGTCAGAGGACCAACGATTGTCTTGGACCATTGTAAGATGCTCAAGGACAGGTTAGAAAGGACTTGCAGTGTATGGCAGAGATACTATATGGTCTTTACATTGGTCTTTACTCTTGAAGACAATGCTCAACTGACAACATCAAGTGGTGCCAGTAACAGTAAATTAAAAAAAAATTAAAACAGATGAGGATATCATTTTAGATAGAATAAAGAACCTAAAAATAGATCGGGCTGCTGGCCCAGATGATATCCTTAAAGAGATGCGGCAGGTGCAATGCAAGCCTCTTGCCTGCATCTTTAATAACTCGCTAGAGTCAGGGACTGTTCCCTCAGACTGTAAGGATGCCAACATAGTTCCAAATTTAAAAAAAGGGTGATAAAACAAAACCAGGTAATTATAAGGCCATTAGCTTGACATCAGTAACAGGTTAGATGCTCGAAGGAATCTTTAGGGATGACCTATATGACCATTTAAGATAGGGAAGGCCTCATCAATGAAACTCAACAAAACTTCAGGAAAAGGTTGTGTCTTACGAATTTCATTGAATTTTTTGAAGTCACCAGGATAGTAGATGAGGGTATCCCTCATTTCAGAAAACTTTTGATAAGGTACCTTGCAAGAGGCTACTCTACAAGGTAGAATCTTGTGGGATTAGTGGTAATCTGTTGTGATGGATTGAGAATTGGTTGAATGCCTGTAAGCAAAAAGTTGTCGTCAATGAATTTGGATCTGCTTGGAGACTGGTTACGAATGGTGTCCCAGAGGGATAGGTGTTAGCATTTTAGCTATTTACTATTTTCATCAATTAACTAGATATAGGTGTTGAAGGAATGATCCGCAAGTTTGCAGACGACACCAAGATATGTGCAAGTGTAGAGGATGCTCGACAACTCCAAGCAGATCTTCATGTGTTGGGGGGAATGGGCCATGTTTGGCAAGTGATGCTTAAGTTAGAAAAATGTAGTGTTACGCATGTGGGCAGGTCTAATGTTAAATATACATACACCCTACAGGTGAACTGAACCCAGTGGTGAAAGAGGGAGATCTGGGTGTTACGGTGCATCACTCTCTAAAGGTTCATGATCAATGCCGTGAGGCTAAAATCAAAGCAAACTGGGTTCTAAGGTTGTATTCACAGGACAATTCACTACAAAACAAAGCATACCATTTTGCCCTTGTACACGACCTTGGTTAGGCTTCAGTTATAATAGTGTCCTGCTTTGGTCTCCTCACATAGTAGGGGATATTGAGGCTTTTGAAAGGGTGCAGACAAGGGCCACAAGATTAATTCCCACTCTAAAATATTTTATTTACCCAGAGAGGCTCAAAGAGCTAGGTCTGTATACTTTAGAAAAGCATAGACTCAGGGATGATTTTTATCAAAGTTTATATAATAATGAAGGGGCTAGATTGTGTTCATGAGGACCAATTATTTCAATTGGATAAGTATGGGAGATTTTACTTTAAAGATTTGTACTTGCCTCTAGTTCAGATATGTCCAATGGAACAAAAAATACTATATTGTGTCGGTCACATTTGTAGATAAGATTTTATTATGTGAAAGACTTGGGGCCATATTTTCAGTGTGCCGTGAGGCGGGCTTTTAGGCGTGCGGGGGGCAAAAATCCCGAATTCGGGGGTCCCGACACCATCCCGCCCAAAACCCGCCTCCACGTAAGTTTCAGAGGAGGCGGGTCACCCCCCCGCACTGGGACCCGCCGACCCGAGGCGGGAAGGGATTAGTGCCAATTAACTGCCTGTTAACAGGCAGTTTTTAGCTTAATCCCTATTTTGAGGGGTGTCGTGTGGGATTCCTGACGGCTCCAAACCACGCCAGGTTAGAGCAGGTGGGCCGTCGGGTTGAAGGACTTGGAGGGGTCGAGATGTCGGTGTAAAGGTGAGTGATGGGTGCATGAGTGCAAAGGTAAGTGTGTTTGGTGTGTCTAAAGTGTGTAAAGAAGTGTAAATTACCTGTACTTACCTGAACAGCCTTTCTTCCTCTAGGCGTCGGGAGTCCATCACTCAGCCGGCACTGAAAGCTGAATGGCTGCGATCTGTCAAAAGTGACAGCCTTCAGCTTTCAGTGCCGGTGACAGTTCTAACTGAGTCTGCGTAGAAGGACTCAGGTTAAAAGTCAGACTGTCAGTGTTTGACAGCTTCAAACAGCTGTGAAACACTGATATTTAATCTGTCAAAAACTCTTGACAGATGAAATTTCAGTCTGTGATGTCACCTGTTGCCGGGTTGCCCTTAATTGGCCCGCTGAGTCCGCTGGGTGGGCTCAACAAGGTCGATCAAGGGAAAATCACGTCGATTGGCCGGATGTCTATGGAGGCGGGACTACAACCCAAAAGTTGTAGTCCCGCCTCCTTCCCGACTGCTGAATGAAAATCCAGCCCATGGTGTTTAACTTACAACAACAACTTACATTTATAGACCCATTTAACATAGTAAAACATCCCAAGGTGCTTTACAGGAGCGTTATCAAGCAACATTTGACACTGAACCACATAAGGAGATATTAGGGCAGGTGCCCAAAAGCTTGGTCAAAGAGGTAGGTTTTAAGGAGCGTCTCAACAGAGGAGAGGTGGAGAGGTTTAGGGAGGGAATTCCACAGCTTAGGGCCTAGGCAGCTGAAGGTACGGCCACTAATGGTGGAGCGATGAAAATCAGGGATACTCAAGAGGGCAGAATTGGAGGAGCACTGATGTGACAAAATGAAGTAATTTTATCTGCGAGGAGTCATTTTATTGGCATCTTTCTTTCTTGTCATGGTACATATAGAATTAAAAACCAGATTCACTTCTGGAAAATGGTCCCGCTTGTTTGATGTTCAGTAACCCCAGAACAACTGATATGTCTGCTATTGGCATAAGGGAGAACTGCATGTGTATGTATATACCTTAAATTTTAACATTGTTTATTGTTTGTTATGAACTTTAAGTATTTAGGAATCTCTCTTTATTGCAGTGGATGCGCGGAGCCGCGGCCTAGCAGCGCGGGAAGCCTGGGCCTCGAGTTCAGCGGATTCCCGGCGCGCCCGGAACTTGTCGAACCTGCTGAAGGCCGTTCATTTCCGTGACCACGTCACCGTCTTCGCCTCGGCCAACGGCATCGGGGTGACGGCCGAGGCCGCCAAAAGCGTCCAGGGGAACGCGTTCATCCAGGTGCCGAGGCCCGGGCCCTGGGGCAGAAAGCCGACCAGGTCACCGTCTTCGCCTCGGCCAACGTTATCAGGGTGACGGCCGAGGCCGCCAAAAACGTCCAGGGGAACGCGTTCATCCAGGTGCCGAGGCCCAGGGGCGGAAAGAGGGATTGGAGCGGGGGATCAGGGCGGAAGGGAGAGGGTAAGAGGGAGGGGGGGGGAAGAGGGAGGAGAGGGGAAGAAGAGGGAGGAGGGGGGGAATAGGGAGGAGGGGGGGGAATAGGGAGGAGGGGGGGATAGGGAGGAGGGGGGGAATAGGGAGGGGGGAAGAGGGGGAAGAGGGAGGAGGGGGGGGATAGGGAGGAGGGGGGTGAAAGAGGGAGGAGGGGGGGAAAAGAGGGAGGAGGGGGGGGAAAAGAGGGAGGAGGGGGGGAAAGAGGGAGGGGGGGGAAAGAGGGAGGAGGGGGGAAAGAGGGAGGTGGGGGGAAAAGAGGGAGGAGGGGGGGGGAAAAGAGGGAGGAGGGGGGGAAAAGAGGGAGGAGGGGGGGAAAAG
>NC_140988.1:231586901-231649415 GCF_052327205.1 Somniosus microcephalus
GGTGCCAGAGGACTGGAAGAATTGCAAATGTTACACCTTTGTTCAAAAAAGAGTGCAAGGATAAACCCAGCAACTACAGGCCAGTCAGTTTAATCTCAGTAGTAGGGAAGCTTTTAGAAACGATAATCCGGGACAAAATTAACAGTCATTGGACAAGTGTGGATTAATTAAGAAAAGCTAGCACGGATTTGTTAAAGGCAAATCATGTTTAACTAACTTGATTGAGTTTTTTGCTGAGCTAACAGAGAGGGGTGGATGAGGGCAATGTGGTTGACGTGGTGTACATGGACTTCCAAAAGACAGTTGATAAAGTGCCACATAGGCTTGCCAGCAAAGTTGAAGCCCATGGAATAAAATGGACAGTGGCAACATGGATACGAAATTGGCTAAGTGACAGGAAACAGAGTAGTGGTGAACAGTTGTTTTTCGGACTGGGGTAAGGTACACAGTGGTGTTCCCCAGGGGTCGGTACTAAAGACCACTGCTTTTCTTGATATATATTAATGACTTGGACTTGGGTGTACCAGGCACAATTTCAAAATTTGCAGCAGACACAAAACTTGGAAGTATAGTGAACAGTGAGGAGGATAGTGACAGACTTCAAGAAGACAGACAGGCTGGTGGAATGGGCAGGCACATGGCAGATGAAATTTAACACAGAAAAGTGCGAAGTGATACATTTTGGTAGGAAGAACGAGGAGAGGCAATATAAACTAAAGGATACAATTCTAAAGGGGATGCATAAGTGCACAAATCGCTGAAGGTGGCAGGGCAGGTTGAGAAAGCAGTTAACAAAGCATAAGGGATCCTGGGCTTCATAAATAGAGGCATAGAGTACAAAAGCAAGGAAGTTATGATGAACCTTTATAAAACACTTGTTCGGCCTCAACTGGGGTATTGTGTCCAATTCTGGGCACTGCACTTTAGGAAGGATGTGAAGGCCTTAGAGAGAGTGCAGAAAAGATTTACGAGAATGATTCCAGGGATGAGGGACTTCAGATACGTAGATAGACTAGAGCAAAGAAGATTGAGAGGAGATTTGATAGAGGTGTTCAAAATCATGAGGGTTCTGGACAGAATAGAGAGAAACTGTTCCCATTGGCAGAAGGGTCGAGAACCAGACGACACAGATTTAAGGTGATTGGCAGAAGAACCAAAGGTGACATGAGGAAAAACTTTTTTACGCAGCGAGTGGTTACGATCTGGAATGCACTGCCTGAAAGGGTGATACAGGCAGATTCAATCGTGTCTTTCAAAAGGGAATTGGGTAAGTACCTGAAGGAAAAAAATTGCACGGCTACGGGGAAAGGGTGGGGGAGTGGGACGAGCTGAAATGCTCTTGCAGAGAGCCGGCACAGGCTCGATGGGCCGAATGGCCTCCTTCTGTGCTGTAACCATTCTATGATGCTCTGATTCTAATTGCTGCCCTCATGAAAATCCTGGCAATCAGGTACTGAGTAAGATTAGCGTGCTAACAGATTTCTTAGCTGGGAAATGGGGTGTGGTACGGCTGGGAGGGGAATAATGAAATTCAATAATCCTGGGTCATTGAATGGTACTTATTTGCCTTATGTTCCACTTAAATATATTTTATGTGAGATAAAATTAGTTTTATAATAAGATCCAGATTTCTAACTTTTGGCTAGTGCTAGGTTTCAATATTTAGTCAAATTCAGCACACAAGGGGGTCATATTCACACAATGCACAAACTAACTGGGAGTGCACATTTGATCCAATAAGTTGAGACTAGACAAAAGGACGACTGGAATTTTGTTTCTTGCATGCCATATCAGTTTGGGACAATGTTTATTTTTAGCACATTCCAAAGAACAAATTGAATGTTATATTAGAATGGCTTCTCCTCACTGAGCATAACATGGGGTCTAAGTGAATCGGCTTCCAATTCAAGGTAGCAGTTTTGATTGGCTCAATGGTGAGTTGGGAGGCATCAGAGGTCAAGTCTTCGGCTTCCTCTCTAACTGGAACAAAATCTGCCTGAAGTAAGTTTGAAGGGGAAATAGTCAGAGAGGAAGAGAGAAATCTTTCTTCCTAAGGTTAGAACAGACAAGTTTTAGGGATTGCATTTCAGCGATGGAGGTGTTATGGGCATCAACCTGTATTCCATCATTTAATGGCACACTTTCCTTGGTGCAACAATTTGCTACAACACTGCAACTTTACCCTTTAATACAATTAAGAAAACTTTACGACATGATCCTAATGGATGGTTATTGCCATCAGAAACAGTTCACTTCACCTTTCCTTTCTTGCCGCAAGCCCGCTGAAGTCACTCCATGAACCAAAAATGTTTCAAAAAGCTTTACACAAACTATTGGAAATATTTGGCACAGGAAGGTCAGAAATTGTTCATATCTCAGTGACAATTAAAGTTCAGGAGTTCTGTTCTCAATGAGGGCTATTAAAGGTATGATAACAGAGTTAATAACAGTATGAACGCAGCTTGCATGTTCAGTAGATAACAGGCACCATACAAAAACTGGGCATATTATCAGTACAAAACATCAAGTGATTTGAGAACCCTAATTTCCCAGGATTCAAATAGTTGTCATGCCAGGCCAGTGCTTTCAAAGCAGACAGTCCAAATGAGAGAAACATTGTCAGATTAAGAGGAAAAATTATTGTTGAAATTCCAGTGTGTTTTGTAAGCTTTTTGAAACCTACTGTAAAATAAAGAAGCTTAATTCTGGAAGTATTTTATAATGTAAATAATAAGCTTGGCAACTTGTGTTGGCTAAATTGTAACCAAAGTTCATTTGGCTCCTTGTGAAACTAATTATTGTCGGAGAATAAACGTGCCTGCAAAAAAAATCTGAACCCTGAGCCTAATTTCCACCAGTACTGTACTGATGGCTTTGGTTCTGAAGTTTTCACTGGTCATGTGTAGGACTGAGCGAGATGCGCAGGGATCAAACTGACCTGGGATTTGGAACTGCTATCAATATTTTACTCTTTTGTTGTATGCTTAACGGCAGTATGGCAGGGACAGCTGGCATCAAGGGTCAAATGATCTAATGGTATAATCGGACATTATGAACTGCACCAAAGCTTTCAATTTCTGATAGACATACATTTTAATGTGAGACCAGTGTCAAAAACTAAAATGCATCTTAAAATGCACAAAAATCCGCTAAGTACAGTAGTGTACTGGTTATGTTACCGGATTAGTAATCCAGAGGTCTGGACTAATAATTCAAATATGAGTTCAAAGTCCCATCTTTGCAGTTTAAGATTTTGAAATCAGTTTAAATTCCAGTTTTTAAAACAATCTTGAAATAAAAAGTGACCATGTTGTAAAAACCCAGCCTTACCCAGTCTGGTCTATGTGTCTCCAGTCGTACACCAATGTGGTTAACTCTTAACTGCCCTCTTGCATCAAACCCCTACAAAGCACTACAGGGGATCAAGAAGATTGGTGTCCATGACCTGCTTCCATATTTTCGTTCTGGCATAATCATACACTGCGATTCTGCTGCTGGAATAAGAGGCAGATTTGGCAGTGCAATTCCCAGGAACTGATGCACGATCGCTGGTCTCCAAGAATCCAAACCAAAGCAGCACCAGCGTTAAAAATGCATTAAGATAATTTAGCACAAAGCTGAAAAGTTCACACACCACTGCTGCCCTCTTCTGATGAGGTTCTGCCATACATCCTTTCCAAGTGAGGGTGATACATTTTATAAGGAAGTGACTGTGGTCTGTGATCACTTTGCAAGTACTGTATATTCAAGATGCGGAATGAGTTGAATATAGTCTTTTCTTGTAACTTTTTCTCTGGTTCTTATGAAAAACTATTGGTCACATTCAAGCCATGAAGAGCCAAAGGCTGAAGCCTGGATTGAGTTACTAGGAAAGACTGGATAAACAAGGTCACTTGAACCTTAAATGGAGGCGACTGAGGGAGAGAACCTTACGGACGTATACCAGACTGGTGAAAGGACAATTTAGGACAGATGTTAAGAAGAACTTCATGCAGAGTGATCAACATTTGGAATGGTATCAAAGTTCTTTTATTCTGGATGGATGAGCTAATATAGGCCGATAACCTCCCTCATCGGTATCTATCTTATAATAAAGAGACAACACTGGATCAAGATTACCAACTGTGGCTGCCTAATGTCTTAGCATGTTTATCCATCAAGTATCTGAGCCATACATACAAGCTTCGATCCCCAGTCTGTGCTGAGTTAACAGATCTCAGCAAGGGTGGTGTTAGAAGCACTACAACTGGCCTCAGTTACTCCTGATCACTATTGAGCAGCTCTTGCTAAAAACATGCATTGTTGTATCCCCTGTGGCCAAACAGCCCATCAACAATCATGACCAAGGCTCACATATGACTAATGGGGTCACTTGGGTACCAATAGAGAATCATAAAATGCTACAGCCTGGAAACAGGCCATTTGGCCTATCTAATCCAAGCAGATATTTTTCCTCAAATGAGCCATCTAATCAAATCCCACTCCCCATACAAATTTTTTCCCTAATCTCTCCTTTATTTCTTTTAGTGCCCTGTTGTCAACCATCTTGCCAACCAGTGAAAATAATTGATCACTTGATCATAAATGGTCATAATCTTGAAGATCTCGATCAAGTCACCCCTGAAACTTCTCGGCTCTAGTGAAAAAAACCTTGACGTCAAGCCTCTCATTCCTGGTAACATCCTAATTAATCTATGCTGTAAGTCTTCCATTACTTTTATATTCCTTCTATAAGGTGCCAAAATTGTACTCAATACTTCAGCTATAGTCTAACTAAAGTCTTGTAAAAGTTCAATATTATCTTTGATCTTTTACTGTGTGCCTCTAGATGCGAAACTTAGGACATGTTAGTCTTTCTTATGCCTTATCTACTTGCACTGCCACCTTTAATGACTGCTCTTCTACTCCATTGAAAATCTCAATTTAATTATTTCTTCCAAAATGTATTATTTTATATTTTTCTACATTGAACTGCATCTGCCTCTCCATCCTGCTAGCCTGTCTAACAATTATATAGCAGTAAAGAGTTAAAATGGCTAGTGTTTTCCATTTTGCTCCTCAGACAGACAGTGATTTTCCATCCATTCATTGCAATTGACAGAAAATCACAAGCTGGGGGAGAACAGAAGTGGAAAATCTCCCCAAATGTCTTCAAGGCAGAAAATAAGAGATTAACATACATAGAAGATTGGAGCAGGAGTAGGCCATTCGGCCCCTCGAGCCTGCTCCGCCATTCAATGCGATCATGGCTGATCATCCAAATTCAGTACCCGGTCCCTGCTTTCTCCCCATACCCCTTGATCCCTTTAGCCTTGAGAAATATATCCAACTCCTTGAATATATTTAATGAACTGGCCTCTACTGCCTTCTGTGGTAGAGAGCTCCACAGGTTCACCACTCTCTGGGTGAAGAAATTCCTCCTCATTTCTGTCCTAAATGGCCTACCCTTTATCCTTAGACTGTGTCCCCTGGTTCTGGACTCCACGACCATCGGGAACATCCTTCCTGCATCTAGTCTGTCCAGTCCTGTCAGAATTTTATAAGTTTCAATGAGATCCCCTCTCATTCTTCTAAACTCCAGCGAGTACAAGCCCAATTGACCCAATCTCTCCTCATACGTCATTCCTGCCATCCCAGGTATCAGCTAGTGAATCTTCGCTGAACTCCTTCCATGGCAAGAACATCCTTCCTCAGATAAGGCGACCAAAACTGCACACAATACTCAAGATGTGGTCTCACCAAGGCCCTGTACAACTGCAGCAAGACATCCTTGTTCCTATACTCAAACCCTCTCGCTACGAAGGCAGACATAGCATTTGCCTTCTTAACCGCCTGCTGCACCTGCATGCTTACCTTCAGCGACTGGTGCACAAGGACACCCAGGTCTCGTTGCTCAAGATGCATCAAATAATTTCAGTACTTGTAGCAAAGATTCTGAATAAATAATAAAATTATGATTAAAATTTATGTGATGTATAAGTATGGTGGGCATACAGATCAGTATATCAGTACCTATGTCATGGAGAGTTTCTGATCTTGGAACATAGGAATCGCTAACTGGAGTTTGTCCTTATGGGAGGGCAACAGAGATATTCTATCTGTGTAGATTTCTGAGTAGATTGGGTTGGAGACTCTTAAACATGATGGGTATCTGACTAACCTGAAAAAGTAGAAGAGATGAACCTGGTGAGGGGAAGGAGAACATGGGTTCAGGACCAAGGCAACACACAACCCCAGCCCGGCATGAGGTTGAAAAGGCCATCCGACAACTGAAGAACAACAAGGCCTCAGGAGCAGATGGAATCCCTGCCAAGGCACTAAAGCATGGTCGAGAAGCACTACTGCTGCGAATTCATTAACTAATTTCTCTGGAAGGAGGAGAGCATGCCAGGGGATCTCAGAGATGCCGTAATTGTGACCATCTTCAAGAAAGGTGACAAGTCCGATTGCAGTAATTACAGAGGAGTTTCCCTGCTGTCTGCCACAGGGAAAGTCATTGCAAGAATCCTACTCAATCGCCTTCTCCCAGTGGCTGAAGAGTTTCAATGCGGATTCCGCCCACTAAGGGGCACAATGGACATGATCTTCACCGCACGTCAATTACAAGAGAAATGCAGGGAACAGCACCAACTGCTGTACGTGGCCTTCTTTGACCTCACAAAGGCCTTCGACACTGTCAACAGTGAGGGATTATGGAGTGTCCTCCTCAAATTTACTGCCCTCAAAAGTTTGTCACCATCCTCCGCCCGATTCATGATGACATGCAAGCCGTGATCCTGACCAACGATTCCACCACAGACCCAATTCACGTACGGACCGGAGTCAAGCAAGGTTGTGTCATCGCATCAACGCTCTTCTCGATCTTCCTTGCTGCAATGCTCCATCTCACCCTCAGTAAGCTCCCCGTTGGAGTGGAGCTAATTTACAGAACTAACGGGAAACTGTTCAACCTCTGTCGCCTCCAGTCCAGAAGGTCGTCCCATCCTCTGTCGTCGAATTATAGTATGCAGATGACGCTGGCGTTTGCGCACACTCGGAGGTCAAACTCCAAACTATCATCAACACCTTCACCGAAGCGTACAAGAGTATGGGCCTTACACTTGTAAGATTCTCAAAATTCACAGATCCCCCAAAACTCGGAGAAAAACCCTAAAGAAAAGGAATTTGGACTCTTTTCTAACCACTTCAGGGTGATAAAATATTGGGCCTAACAGAGGGAGATTCAAGGTCAAGAACCAAGATTTGTCATTTTAAAAGGCATGTTTCGGCTTGTAAAGAAAGAAAAGGCTGCAACAGGAAATGGGATCAACCTCTGTAATAGACAGTTTGAGTATTGGAGTTAATCAGTTAATCAAGCTGTCTGGGGAACTGTCTAACATCACTCAGCCCCTATCAGACAACTTACATTCTAACAATGGATCCACGGAAGAACAGCCTCACCCAAAATACAGGACCCATCCAAAAACATGCATAAAACAAATCACTTCGCCAACCTACAAAAAATCTCAGGCCCCACAGGAAACTCAAAGCCTGAGGACAATTCACCACAATCAAGTAAGAGCTCAACAACTCATGAAACCATCCCGAAACCACTTTAAACCACTTAATATTAACAAGCCCGCCAAAATCTAACAATAAACCTAGACTGATTTGGCGCGCAGATTAGGAGGCCCCAATTAGTATAATTGAAGGCCTGTTTTCTCGAGAGAACAGTTCGTACAGTTCACAGTTCAGCAAGGTGGGAGTTCAAGAAGTACAGAGGTATTCCAAGTTCGAGTTCAGTACAGTTCCAACATCGAAACTCGGTGGTTTCAGAGCAACATCAAGATCAAGGAGGTCAAGCATCTCGAAGCAGTTCTCTCTCTCTCTCGAAAAAGTAACACACAAGAAGAAACCAGAGCAACAGTTTCAGTAACCATCGGACACCTCGCGACAACAAGGGCCTTACGAAACAACCAACCGAACATTACCATCAGCCAACTGGGTAATATTGGGCCACCACGCCCAAAGAAAACCAACTCGGAAGAAAACCGAAGATTCGCAAGTTTTTCCACTCTACAAACTATTCCTGACTTACCCCTGGGTAAGATTTTACTCAAAGAGACTCTAAGCCCTATTTCTAACAGAAGGAAATTGGGTACTCACCTGATAAATTCAATATGCACCCTACCGCATCAGCAGGCTCGTGAAGACTGACCAGATACGCAGGTGAAGTCCTCTACCGTGTCCAGGGTACGGCAGGCCCCAACCTACATATCCAGCGAACCCCGAAACCTCGAACCAGCCCAACTGTCAAGGATTTGTTTGGTGAGCATTATCCCTGGTCTTTTAGAGTCCAACTTAGCTAGTAAGGTGGGATTGGGAGGGGTGAGGTATTTTTCTACTGTAATTCCCTCGTGTGTATCGAAGTGTTCCCCATTTTCATTAGAGTGTTAAGATTATTGTGTTGTATTTTCTTTCTCAAATAAAGATCAAAGTTTTCTTGCATCATGCTGCACTTTTGTGACAACCCCCAAATAAGTCCAAGGTCTAGAACCAAGGGAGTGGGAGCGATTCAAACTGCTCATAAGTCAGAGATGAAGCTGACCGCAAACACCGCCCCCTACACACTAAACATCCGTAAGACAAAGGTCCTCTACCAACCTGCCCCCGCCACACAGTACTGCCCCCCCCCATTATCAAAATCCACGACAAGGCCTTGGACAACGTGGACCACTTTCCATACCTCGGGAGCCTACTGTCAACAAGGGCAGACGTCGACGACGAAGTCCAACACCGCCTTCAGTGTGCCAGTGCAGCCTTCGGTCGCCTAAGGAAGAGTGTGTTTGAAGACCAGGACCTCAAACCCGCACCAAGTTCATGGTCTACAGAGCAGTAGTGATACCCGCCCTCCTGTATGCCTCAGAGACATGGACCATGTACAGCAGGCACCTCAAAGCACTGGAGAGGTACCATCAATGCTGTCTCCGCAAGATCCTGCAAATCCATTGGCAGGATAGGCACACCAACGTCAGTGTTCTCGCTCAGGCCAACATCCCCAGCATCGAAGCTTTGACCACGCTTGATCAGCTCCGATGGACGGGTCACATCGTCCACATGCCCGATACGAGACTCCCAGAACAAGCACTCTACTCGGAGCTCCGACAGGGCAAGAGAACCCCAGATGGGCAGAGGAAAAGCTTCAAGGACACCCTCAGAGCCTCCTTGAAAAAGTGCAACATCCCCACCAACACGTGGGAATCCCTGGCCCAAGACCGCACAAAGTGGAGGAGAAGCATCCGGGAAGGCGCCGAACACCTCGAGTCTCTTCGCCGGGAGCAAGCGGAAGCCAAGCGGAAGCCAAGCGCAAGCAGCACAAGGAGCGCACGTCAACCCAAGCACCCCACCCACCCGCCCCTTCAACCACCGTCTGCCCCAGTTGTGACAGAGACTGTAGGTCCCACATTGGACTCATCAGTCACCTGAGAACTCATTTTTAGTGTGGAAGCAAGTCATCCTCGGCTCCGAGGGACTGTCTAAGAAGAGAAGAACACATCTTGGATGCTTTTGTGCACCTTTAGGCTGCGATGCAGCATTAGTCATTCATCACCCACTCCAAATTAAGCAATGGAACGCGGTATGGCAAAATCATAAGTACCTGTACTTTAAAAAAAATATACAAAGGTTATGGGAACATTTTTCCTGAAATAACTTCACCAAAAGAAATCACCTGTATTTACACTGTTTTTTCAGCTCTATAAGATTAGAACCAAAAATTTAAAGCAACTTATTTTTTCCAACAGATTTTTGAAACACTCAGGCATAGAAATTCCACATCGCTAAAAACCTGCTGGTGCCACCGTGGGCCGGTATTAACGGCCGCCGAAATTGATGGCGCTGCAGGACCGGTAAATTGGTGCTGGTGGCTAATTAACATTAGCCCAGCTCTAAACTTACCGCGTAAGGCTGTTCTGGTGGAGTTAGTCCCAGCAGGAGGCCCCAATGTAGCGTGGCCAAAACATCATTGCAGCAAGATCAGCCTTCTCTTAAAGCAAGGGCTGTCATTTCAGAAAACAGTTCGTCCCTTAAAGGGGAACTGCCTTCTGAAATAAAAATCAGGTAAAAATAGGCAGTTTTTAGCCCTTACTGCTCAACTGCCTTCTGAAAAAAAAATTTACATTAAAAGAATTCTCAAATGGGAGTCTTCAGCTCTTAAAACGGAATTGTGTTCCGCACCTAGAAAAATGCTAAAAATACCTCAGCACTAACACAAATGGCTCAGCAAGCCAGGGTCTCGCACGCAGCACTCCAGCTTGGTGCATGGGGGCAGCACTGCAAGAGGTGTCCTCTACCCACAGGGGGCCAGGAGGCTCTCCATAAAGAAGGATGTGGGACCAGATCACCGAGGTCATCACTGCCAGCAGTGTCACCCCCACGACGTGGCTCCAGTGCCCAAAGATGCTTCATGACCTCAGACCAGTGGTCAAGGTCAGTGAATGCATCTTCAAAAGCCGTCTCCTACCAACTGCACCACTAGCCTCTCACACTGTTCCGTGCATGACCACCCCCCAATCACTCACACCCACCAAACACAAGACACACCTCCCATTCCTAGCTTCACCTCACCCCCTTGGTGCAGGCCATTCTTGGCAGGGGCATGGCTGAGTCCTTGGCCAGCGACAGGGCTGAAAGGATACAAGATACTGATATCCTTATATGTTATCCCCCTTCTCGCATGCACCTCTTGCTTTCCTGCCCTCCCCTCACCACAACTCTACCCTTGTGCCTTCCTCATTTCACACACCCAAGAAATGTAGCCTGCCCAGCCAGTGGGTGACCAAGAAGAGGGAGAGGAGAGTGAAGAAGAAACACCGTCACTCGATTTCACACTCCCAGCCCCTCAAGGTCGACCTGCAAGGCCATTTGCAGTGTCCCCCACTGAAAGTCAGCAGCCTTCCACCAGCTATGCTGCAGCCACTGGAGTAGCACTGCGAGACATCAGTAGGATATGCAAAGGCACACACAAGGCAGTCACTAAGGGAATGCATAAGGGTGATTAGTTGATTTCTTGATGTCATATTAGATGGATAGATGTATAAAGTTGGATTGGAAAGTTTGCTTTGTGGGGGCTTTTATTTCAGCATTGTGGCCAAGAGGACACTTTGATGGTCAGTAACAGAGGGAAGACAAGGTGTGGGACAAATGTTGAAAGAGGAATTGGGGTTGTGGTAAACCACTGTTTGTATTCCTGTTTGTATTCCACTGTGTACATGCCTGGACATGCCTCGGCTGACTCCTCCCACAGGTCCTAGTATAAAGGTGACTGCTCCCCAGCCCTTGGTATCCTGGACCGGTCGACCACTCGAGGCAGACCTCCATTCTGTTGTTAATAAAAGCCTTTAGTTACTCTTCTAACTCTCAGTCTTTTATGAGTAATTGATAGCGCATCAATTTTATTAACAACATTTTTATAATGGAGAAGATCCTCACACCAGCATGCCTGGACTTAGATCATCGGGAGGCGGACTCATCCACCAAGTTTACTCACTGGCTTAAGTGTTTCGAAAAATTCCTGACCGCCTCCGAAGCAATCAAATCGGACGAGGACAAACTGGATGTCCTGACCTCCAAAGTGAACCACCGAGTGTACTCGGTCATCCAAGACGCGACCTCGTACGCGGATGCTATCAAGCTCCTCAAGGACCAGTACACGCGCCCAGTGAACGAAGTGTACGCCAGGCACCTCCTGGGGAGTCGTAAACAACAACCTGGGGAATCGACCGTGGAATACCTTCAGGCACTGTCTGTGCTTGGCCGGGCCTGTGGTTGTAAGGATGTAAAGGCCGCCGTGTACACAGAGGAACTTATCCGGGACGCTTTTGTAGCGGGCCACAGATCCAATTACACACGACAGCGACTGTTGGAGCAGAGTAACCTCGACCTCAACAAGGCCTCTGAACTCGCACTATCGTTGGATGCAGCCTACCAGGGCATGGATGCCTACTCCTCTGCACTGTGGATGCCGCGGGGAATGACAGCCTGGGACACGGTAGGACCGCCTCATAGCGCCGTGCCACCCCAGCCACACCCCAACAACGGCCCAACTACCGCAGCAGTGTCCCAAGGCCAGACAGCAGTGCCCCAAGGCCAGAAATGCTACTTCTGTGGCCAGGCAAAACACCCCAGAGCGCGCTGCCCGGCGAAAAACGCGATCTGCTCGGGCTGCGGGAAGAAGGGACACTACGCTAGCGTCTGCAGGGCCAAAGCCACCCCGAACCCCAGCAGCGCCGCGTGTGGGCCATGCGGGCCGCCATTTTGGACCTCCCCGGCCGTGTGCGAATCACCGGTACAGCAGCCATTTTGGACGCCTCCAGCCACATGGGGATCATGGACGCCGCCATCTTGGACGACAGCCGGGACGCAGCAGGCCCCTGACACCGCCTCATCTGATACCCGCAGCGACACACCGACCCCTACGCTGGCATCCGTTACACTGGACCAAGCGAGACCGCACCAACTGGCCAGTTCCACAATGGACATTAAGGTAAATGGTCACGATACAATCTGCCTTTTTGACTCTGGGAGCACGGAGAGCTTCATCCACCCCGACACGGTGCGGCGTTGCTCTCTCCCAGTCCTGCCTGCGCAACAGCGGATTTCTATGGCCTCCGAGTCCCAGTCGGCGGACATCGGCGGCTACTGCGTGGTGACACTCGTAGTAGACGGGACCGTGTACGATCATTTTAAACTTCTGGTCCTGCCTGACCTCTGCGCTGCCGTCCTGCTGGGGTTAGATTTTCAGTGCCACCTTAAAAGTGTTACGATGGCGTACGGTGGACCCCTACCCCCACTCACAGTCCGCAGCCAGCAGCTTCCAAATTGCCCGCCGCGCACCAGGTGCAACCTCTCCACACTCAGAGTCACCCCCCCACCACTGTTTGCTAACCTCACCCCCGACTGTAAGCCCATCGCCACAAAGAGCAGGCGATACAGTGCCGGGGACAGGGTTTTCATTAAAACCGAAGTGGAGCGGCTCCTGAAAGAAGGGATTATTGAGGGCAGCACCAGCCCCTGGCGAGCCCAGGTTGTGGTCGTTAAGACCGGCGAGAAGCAGCGCCTGGTCATCGACTACAGCCAGACAATAAATCGCTACACCCTGCTGGACGCCTACCCACTCCCCCGTATAGCTGATATGGTCAACCAGATCGCGCAGTACCGCGTCTTCTCGACCATTGACCTGAAATCAGCGTACCACCAGCTCCCCATCCGCCCTGAGGACCGCCAGTACACTGCCTTTGAGGCAAACGGCCGCCTCTATCACTTCCTTAGGGTTCCCTTTGGCGTCACCAACGGGGTCTCCATCTTCCAAAGGGAGATGGACCGGATGGTAGATCAAAATGCGTTGCAGGCCACTTTCCCATATCTGGACAATGTGACCATCTGCGGCCGTGACTTGCAGGACCATGACGCAAACCTCGAAAAATTCCTCCGCACCGCCCAACTCCTAAACCTGACATATAACAAGGAGAAGTGCATATTCCGCACAAACCGCCTCGCCATCCTTGGCTGTGTTGTGGAACACGGAGTCATCGGCCCCGACCCCGACCGGATGCGTCCCCTTATGGAACTTCCACTGCCCCACTGCCTCAATGAAGAGGTGCCTAGGGTTTTTCTCCTATTACGCCCAGTGGGTCCCCTACTATGCGGACAAGGCCCGTCCGCTGATCAAGTCCACCTCTTTTCCCTTGACGGCAGAGGCCCGCTTAGCCTTCCACCGTATCAAGGAGGACATTGCCAAAGCCACCATGGACGCAGTGGACAAATCCATCCCCTTCCAGGTGGAAAGCGACGCGTCCGACTCTGCCCTGGCCGCTACCCTCAATCAGGCGGGGAGACCCGTGGCCTTCTTTTCACGAACCCTCCAAGGCCCGGAGACCAGACACTCCGCTGTTGAGAAGGAGGCCCAGGCGATTGTGGAGGCTGTGCGTCATTGGAGGCACTACCTGGCCGGAAAACGATTTACCCTGCTCACTGACCAGCGTTCAGTTGCTTTTATGTTTAACAACAAGCAGAGGGGCAAAATCAAAAATGACAAGATCTTGAGGTGGAGAATCGAACTTTCCACCTACAACTACGAGATCTTGTACCGGCCCGGGAAGCTAAATGAACCCCCGGATGCGCTATCGCGTGGCACCTGCGCCAGCGCGCAGATCGATAGACTACGGGTCCTCCACAATGACCTCTGCCACCCGGGGGTCACCAGGTTCTTCCACCTCATCAAGGCCCGCAACCTGCCTTACTCTATTGAGGAGGTCAGGACCATGACCAGGAACTGCCAAGTCTGCGCTGAGTGCAAACCACACTTTTATAGACCAGACAGGGCCCACCTGATAAAAGCCACTCGCCCCTTCGAGCGCCTGAGCGTTGATTTTAAAGGGCCTCTCCCCTCCTCCGACCGCAATGTGTACTTCCTCAATATTATTGATGAGTACTCCCATTTCCCGTTCGCCTTCCCCTGCCCGGACATGACCAGTGCCACGGTCATTAAATGTCTGAACAACCTCTTCACCCTGTTCGGCTTCCCCAGCTATATCCATAGCGACCGGGGCTCATCGTTTATGAGCGACGAACTCCGTCAGTACCTGCTAACTAGGGGTATTGCCACAAGCAGGACCACCAGTTACAACCCCCGGGGGAACGGACAGGTGGAAAGAGAAAATGCGACAGTTTGGAAGGCTGTCCTGCTAGCCTTAAAGTCTAGGGGCCTTCCAACCTCCCGCTGGCAGGATGTGCTCCCCGATGCGCTCCACTCTATTCGGTCACTGCTCTGCACTGCCACTAACGCCACCCCTCATGAGAAAATGTTTGTCTTCCCAAGGAAGTCCACATCAGGGACATCGCTACCGCCATGGCTGACGTCCCCAGGGCCGGTCCTACTGAGAAGACACGTGAGGACCCATAAAACGGACCCCCTGGTCGAGAGGGTCGACCTCCTCCACGCCAACCCCCAGTATGCTTACATCGCATACCCGGACGGGCGGGAGGACACAGTCTCCATAAGAGACCTTGCACCCTCGGGGACCACAGTAACCCACTACCCACTACCACCCCCCCCCACGATCCGATATCCAGCCCCAGCAGACGGCAGGCCTGGGCCCCGCGACCCGCTCGACATCTACGAGGACGACACGCCTGTGCCACAGCCTACGCTGGACTCGACGCCGGAAGCTTCACTACCCCTGCCGTCGCCACGCCGATCACAGCGGCAGACAAGACCTCCGGAGAGACTCCAATACACTAACTTTTAATACACTTCACCCCGCCGGACTCAATTTTAAACAAGGGGTGAATGTGGTAAACCACTGTTTGTATTCCTGTTTGTCCTGTTTGTATTCCACTGTGTACATGCCTGGACATGCCTCGGCTGACTCCTCCCACAGGTCCTAGTATAAAGGTGACTGCTCCCCAGCCCTTGGTATCCTGGACCGGTCGACCACTCGAGGCAGACCTCCATTCTGTTGTTAATAAAAGCCTTTAGTTACTCTTCTAACTCTCAGTCTTTTATGAGTAATTGATAGCGCATCATGTGGTCACTGGTACTGCAGGCGGATGATTCCATCCCGGATATCCCGGCCAGAAAGGAACTGTCTGGGTTGCTTCCTCCTCTTCCTACTGCGAGCGGGTGCTGTAAATCTGAAATAAAAGCATAAAATGCTGGTAATACTCAGCAGGTCAGACAGCATCTTGACCTGAGGCATGAACTCTGTTTCTCTCTCCATGGATGCCACCATGGATGCCACCTGACCTACTGAGTATTTCCAGCAATTTCTGTCTTCTCAGAGGCCTTTCCTTTACTGTCTGAGGCCTTGTAAGCATCCAGCAGCACTCCCTGCACACTTAAAAACCTTTTACCATGTATTGCACCAAGTCACTACTTAATAAAATAATAAAATCCAGTCCAAAAGGTTAAATACAAACTTACCTGAAAGATGTGTGTGTCCCTTTAAGAATTACTGACAGCATCTCGGTCAGTCTGCTACTCACTCGCTTTTCAAAGCGAGCTTAGGATCCTGCACTAAACTCAACGCAAAGGTCCAAGTTCACAGAGCGTGACGTTAAGTCGGTGTGGTCACTTTCTCCACATTTGATTCTCCAGGGCCAGCACTGCTATTGGCAGCGCTAAGACCCTCACCAAAATGGCAGCAACTGAGTCCCATGCCAGAGAAGGGTGTTAGAGTGCCATTTTACGCCAGGATTGCGGCGCTAATGTGTGGCGTTAAGGTAGGGAATTTCTGGGCCTCAGTATGATACATGGCGCCCTCAAATGACAAGTCTCAGTAATGCAATCCTGCTCAATGACCATCAATAACCAGTTCCTGCAAAAGTAACTGTCTCCAACCTACAAATAGGAAAACAGATTTTTTTAAACTATTAAATTAGAATATTCCAATTGTGCTAGTGGCTTTATACTGTTATATACAACAACATTAAATACTCATTCCTACTACAAAAGCAACAGCTTCAGCTCTGGAGAAATCTTTAACAGAAAACTAATAAAATGTTCAATTGGTTTATCACAGGGAGTTAGGCTGCATAGTGATGACCACTTTTATAATTTTATTTATTCAGCTTGGCTCAGTGTTTAAAACAGGAATTTCTGGCTAGCAAGCCAATTAAAAATTGAAATCATTAAAAAAATATGGCACTCTGGTTTAAAAAAAGTGGATTTACTTGGTTTTCCATAATTTTAGATGAAAGCTAATTTCAAGGTCATCAGTATTATTTTCCCCATTTCTCTATTTTAAAACTGTACGGTTTCCCTCAAATGCCACTTGCCAGTTGAATGAGTGGGTAGACAAGTAGCACCCAGGCCTCTGCACTGTTGCTCTTGATTCTGTCACTTTGAGGTGTGTATGAATAGCCCAGTGAGATTCCCTTGTTGATTTTCCCTCCCTCCATGGAGAGGTGGAGTGGGCAAGCTCCCTTCTCCATTCTGTTCCTCTCTCAACTAACAAAATGAAGATTAGTGTTTTTCTATATTACTTCACTATTGGACCTACATAGTATCTATAATATATTAAAGGTCTTCGCACACTTCCTGTAAGTGGAATGCTTGCTGTAAAGCAGTGAACTCCTAGCTCTGTCTCCAACTTAAAGGCTTTTACAGCTCTCAGGTAAGATTTATAATTTTAGATCTTAAATTATTTAAATATTACAAAGATATATCATAGAATCATGGAATAGTACAGCACAGAAGGAGGCCATTCGGCCCATCGAGTCTGCGCCAGCTCTTTTGAAGAGCAATCCAGTCAGTCCCACGCCCTCGCTCTTTCCCCATATCCCTGCAATTGTTTCTCCTTCAAATATTTATCCAATTCCCTTTTGAAGGCTACTATTGAATCTATATCCACCACCTGATCAGGCAGTGCATTCCAAATCCTAACCACTCGTTGCGTAAATTTTTTTTCCCACATTTCGCCTCTGGTTCTATTGCCAATCATCTTAAATCTGTGCTCTTTGGTTATCGCCCCTTCAGCCACTGGAAACAGTTTCTCTTTATTTACTCGATCTAAATCCTTCATGATTCTAAACACCTCTATCAAATCTCCTCTTATTCTTCTCTGCTCTAAGGAGAACAACCCCAGCTTCTTCAGTCTATCCACGTAACTGTAATCCCTCATCCGTGGAACCATTCTAGTAAATCCCTTTTGTACCCTCTCCAAAGCAGTCATATCCTTCCTAAAGTGTAGTGCCCAGAATTGGGCACAATACTACAGCTGGGGCTGAACTAGAGTTTTATATAGGTTTAGCATAACTTCCTGGCGTTTGTACTCTATGCCTCTATTTATAAAGCTCAGGATCCCATATGCTTTATTAACTGCTTTGTTAACCTGTCCTGCCACCGTCAAAGATTTGTTCATAAGCACCCCCTTTAAAATACCTTTCTGCATTGAATTTCATCGGCCATGTGTCTCCCCATTCCACCAGCCTGTCTATGTCCTCTTGAAGTCTATTACTATCTTCCTCGCTGTTGTGTATATCAAAAATAACAGTGGTCCTAGTACTGAACCTTGGGAAACTCCACTGTATGCCACCCTCCAGTCTGAAAAACAGCCATTCACCACAACTCTCTGTTTTCTACCCCTTAGCCAATGTTGTATCCATGCTGCTTTTATCCCATGGGCTTCAATTTTGCTAACAAGCCTAATATGTGGTACTTTACCAAACACCTTTTGAAAGTCTATATACACACATCAACTGCACTGCCCTCATCCACTATCTCGGTTACCTCATCTATTTTTTTTTTTATAAATGGGAGCCCTTACCTTTTCCCACCACAGCCATTATTCTCTCTCCCCAGTGCTGGGCTTTGACCCGATCCCATCTATTGTCACCCGTCACCTCTTGCTCTATGGGTCCTCTTCGCAGGCTTTCCATCAGGAAGCTTGGAACTTACCGCTAGTTCTTTAGAGCAAAATAAAGCTTAGGGCTAAAAACAGGCTTGGGGGTGGGGGTAGTGGGGAAACAGTGGAAGAGGGAACAGTGGTGGTGGAGGAGAGGTGAGTGGATGTGTTTAGGGTAGGACCCTTGGACCATCCCACCAGGCAGTTTTCCCGCTGACAAAATACTGTGATGCAGCCTAAGACATTATGCACACATGTTCAGACAGCAACGTTGCCATCATCATAAATTTAGGCAAAAATCTAAAGTTTAAGATCAATCTTTTGCGAGAGGTTGAGGCCTTCAAGTAAATAAATTAATGAAGGTAGTCAAAGACACAAAAGACAACTTCACAGTTAAATTTAATCATATTGTTGTGAAATATGGAAGTTTTAAATGTCTTTTTATACTATAAATCTGGTTTCAATTAGATTCCCACTCACTCGCTGCAGTATGACATCATGGCGATTTTAACTGCCAGACCTCATTAACATGCCGCCGGCTGGCTTCCGCCTGCAACAAGCAGGAAGTGAGCGGGAAATCGCTGTCGGCATGCGAAAATTCAGGTAGCCAAGGGCCACCCGCTGGCATTCGGGTAAGTGCGGAAAGTGGTTCTGGAGGAGCACTCCTTCTCCTCTTGGCCCTACTAAGAAAAGTAAAAAATGTTCCCTGAATGGCTTCTGCCCCTCTTCGGACTTGATTTCACCCAGCGGGAAAGCTGCAGCAGAGGCTTCTCTGATCAGGTCGGAGTTAAAATCATGGTTGGAGCTCGGTGGGATCATCGGACCCTGATCTGCATATTTAAAGAGGGACCCCGCTAACTTCAGGCTTGTGCCTTTGCCACCTGCTCAGAAGAGCAGGTTACAATGGAAGATAGTGAGAGCAAGGCGGGAACATCGGCGGATCAGTCGGTGGATTTTAATTGGCTACCCACCCGGTTTCTGCTGGGCAGGTTAAAATTGACCCCAATGAGTTTGCATGCTGTTGCAGAGAGGGAGCAATAGAGAGAGTGGAATCTTTCTATTTATGCAGCTGTAGCATTTATTTATCCAAGGAAAACAGCATTTATTCATTTTCAAGGAACCAAAAACTTGATTTAAATGTCTCTGGTGCAACTATGGCACCTTTGAAACACAATTAAAATCCCAGAATACCATGCACTAAAATGCAATTTGGCTTATTCAGTGGCCCTGATAATGTTTTGCACGTTACGACATAATATCCCTATTGCTATTAAACATATCTTCCAACTCACAATGAGCAGCTTCATGGGAGATCTGCTAGTGATAGATTAAAAGTCTTGTGCATACGCCTCCTATAAATGTTGCATTTACTTCTAATAATACTTTTCTACCACAATATAAAACTTAGCAATGTATTACACGTGTCTCCCATCGAGTTATTTCAGTTGCTTCCCCAGGGCAGGTGGCATTGTTGCTCACAGTGCCATCTGCTTCAGGCCTATTAACATTGAGTCTGTTAGCAGACCACCCTCCCAACGCTACAAAGCAGATCCAGAAGCATAAAAATAAAAATTCAGATATAAATGACGTGATTTGAACTCCAAAATACTGAGAATAACCCCATAATAAATATAGAATTTCACTTCTTCAATCACCATAATTAAGTGGCGCTGATAATGTATTGTACATTATATAGAAGAGTGGCCTGGAATTTGTGATCCAGAGGCTTAAGGGTCATCTGGCAGCGCTCGCTGTCATTTCACCTTTGAAACTGACCACAACTTCGGAATTTAGCGCATTCACAGCCTAATGCAGAAATCCTGAAGTTGCGGTCTGTCATTCATTCACTACTCCACCACAGGCTGCGCTGTGCTGCCCCCCACCCCACCTCACCCCAGAGCTGGCAATCAGTGAAATCTCTCAAATCACAGAAACTGACGGAAACTTCGGCTCTTCCGCAGTAATTATACTGTTAAATTCCCCACTAAAAGTTTGACCAAAAAAGGGGGATTAGGTGTAACTGGGGTTTTTAAAGCATATTGACTGCTAAACAAATGTTATGGCCCTGGAAAAACTAAGTTTAATTTTGTGCAGTGTCAAATTTATCAATTTTAATAAACATTACATTTTTTTTTTTAAGAAACTTTAAAAATTGTTTTAATTTATTTTAAAAAGTTTGTTCATCTTTATTTCATGTTTGCCTTTTCCCCATGTGAGAGCCCCAATCTTTGTTTTGCTCTCTCTAACGTTTTTAAAAAGTGAGAATTTTAGGAGCTTGCCAACTTCTGGGTTCGCTGTCTGTGAGAATTCTGCATTTTGATTGGCTGCTTAGACAGTCTGTTGACGTCACAGCAGCTCTTCGCTGGGAATCCCCATTAACTTCCGTTGATTTGAATTACGCGTTGGAAAAATGGAAATTCTCAACACAGAGATCTTTGTGCGAAGCTTACTTCAGGACCAGCAGCAAACGCAAACTCCGGGCCAGTGTATCCTTCAAATCACCATAGACGACACCACAGGAGATCAGCTGGTTGCATATTGAAAAATATAGACCATTTGCTCTCTTTCCTTTCCCAACACCACATTTTTATAAAGATCACACTCTAGACTCATTTAGTATTCAGTCCTGTTTAAACATTGTGACTCAAGATCACATTCAATTCACGTTAGAGATTACGACAAAGGCTTGCCCCAGTCAGGTTATATATCAACAGGTACTAAATTACCTACCTAGCACATGCAGTACATTAGCCTATATCGCAACCCGATATAAATCTCTTCCTTTATGGTGAAGGACACTACTAAGGGGAAATGCAGTTTTTATTTACTCCAAATTTAGAATGCCATTGTTTCACCTCTCTAACCTGGATTTAAATGCAGTCCAGACTGATGACATGCAAAGCTCCTCCATGTTTCATTTTTTGACACTATAATTTAACATTAAATTGGCCATTTCACTCAAAGGCCACTAAGATGGCTGGTGAGAAATGGAAATATCGCACTGCTGTAGTAGACACTGCTCTCCTGAAGTTGGAGTTGCAGCAAATTGTTACAGCAGAGCAGAGGTAGCTTTCTTTTGCATCCAACCAGATTTGGTGGGAGATATATTCCATTCCCCACCCAGATATCCCTCACATCAAAGTTCAAAAAACTGATGTTCACAAAATTCTTCTCCCCCTTGTAATGATATCAGCAAATAGTGATGTTATTTGCCTGTTTGATTATCATGTCTTACCAGCATGTTTGCATGTATTGATTACTTATGGTCATGTGAGAGACAAGCAGTTTGAGTTTAGTTTCAGTTTCGTTCTAGATGCATCACAAGCATCGTGTCTCCTGTAAAGCTGTATAAAGAGTTGAACAGACTTTAGATTAAAACTCATTCTCTTTCATGAATGTGTCGTCATTGAACCCACAAAGAAATCGATACATGGTGTCAGAAGTGATTGAAAGAGATGAAGAGAAAAAATCTGAAGTTAAATCAGCTCTCCACAGATTAGCAAGCCAAAAGAGAACATCGTTACTTACCATTAGAGAATAGCTAACGAAGTGAAAAAATGGAAGGTTTACACCCACCGGCGACGCTTCAGTTGACAGGTAATGTGGCTGAAAATTGGAGGAGGTTCAAACAACGTTTGGGGTTGTATTTATCAGCAATCAGAGCTGACGAGAAAAGTAATAAAAGGAAATCGTCACTGTTCTTACATGTCGTGGGTGATGAAGCGCTGGAGGTGTATAATAACTTCACATTCGCTGCTAATGGAGACAAAATGAAGCTAGATAAAATAATGGAACAGTTTGAGGTCTACTGCATACCTAAACGTAACGTGACGTTTGAGAGGCACAGATTTTTCACATGTGTTCAGAAAACGGGTGAGACTATTGATCAGTATGTGACTGAACTGAGAAACAGAAGCAAATCATGTGAATTTGGGGGACTGACAGGCTCGCTGATAAAAGACAGACTGGTGTGTGGTATTCCAGATAATGGTCTAAGGGAAAGACTGCTAAGAGAGCAAGATCCAGACCTGGGAAAAGCCATAGCACTGTGTAGGGCTACAGTGACTATGAAGTTGCAGGCAAAGGAGCTGTTCAATGACAATAGCTGCAATGTGGATGCAGTGAGAATGAACAGACATGAACCGTTTAACAAAGAGAGCGCCAATGTGAAAAAAGAGGCGTGGCCAGCGAACAAAAATGAAAGGGACAATCGAAAGTCATGTAGTCGATGCGGTACACAGCATCCACCAAAAAGGTGTCCAGCATATGGTAAAACATGTAATAGTTGCAACAAACACCATTATGCCCGTTGCTGCAAGAACCAAGTGCAACAAAGCAAGGTCCATGCAGTAGATGAAAGCAACATAGAGGAGTTCTATGTAGATGTTGTGTCTGAAAACAAAAAAGAAAGAGACTGGATGTTGACACTAAAAGTGAATGACATACACATTCCATTTAAATTGGATACTGGAGCACAAGTTAATGTGATATCAGAGACTGATTTTAAGAAAATTAGACCCAGACCAAAGATACATGGAATCAAAGTGAAAGTGACAGGATACTCAGGTACTGAAATACCAGTGAAAGGAAGATGCATTGTCAAAGTGACACACAAGGACAGAGAGCACACGCTAGCATTAATCGTGGTGCCAAAGGATGTGCAAGCCATACTAGGTTTAAAAGCCTGTGAGAGACTGAACCTGGTAAAGAGAGTCCTCGTTGTGGAAAGCGAAGGAGAGACAGTCTATGATGAACTGAATGTTGCGTACACACCGGGTAAGCTGATGTATACAGCAGACACGTTGTCCAGAGCTGTTGACCCAGGAGAGCCCGCAAACACAGTGAAAAGACTGATGTACAAGGCAAAAGACAGTGGAACTGACTTCTACCAAAGCATGCTTGTATACCGCACAACGCCGCTCGAGTGTGGTAAGTCACCAGCCCAACTCCTGATGGGACGTCGGCTAAGGTCAAACCTACCCATCCCAGAGAACCTCCTGAAAACAAAAAAGAGGGGGAGAAAGTGAGGAAGTTCAAAGAGCAACAGAAAGAAAAGCAAAAGTACTACTATGACAGAGGAACACAAAACCTACCTGAACTCCACACTGGTGACCAAGTAAGGTTCAAAGACAAAACAAACACATGGACTCAGAAGGGAACTGTCCTGAGCGAAGTTCAGCCAAGATCATACACCATTCAGACAGATGAGGGTGCTGTTCTGAGAAGAAATCGTCGAGATCTTCTCATGGGACCAGCCATAGCAGGTCAAGAGACTGATACTGTTGAACAACCTGATCACACAGCTGAGAACCAATCATCTGAGGCAGCAACTCAGATTCAAGGACAATCAATCAGAAAATCCTCAAGACACGTGAAGCCTCCTGAGAGACTCATTGAGCAAATTTAAGGACTATTGTTATAGAAGGAAGTATTGTTATCTTATTCTTTCTTCAAGTTCTAGTGTATTGACATATTTCATGTGAACACACAAAGCAAGGTTAAAAAACTTTGATCATGATAATAATAATGTAAGTTCATTAAGTGTTACAGTTAAAATGCAGATTAATACAAAGAAAACATATTGTTAGTTAAAAGTAAAATACTTTTGTTTTAAGAAAGGGAGATGTAATGATATCAGCAAATAGTGATGTTATTTGCCTGTTTGATTATCATGTCTTACCAGCATGTTTGTGATGTAAGAAAAAGGAGACTTACCATCAAGTAACTTTAAAGTAAGCTTTAAGTAACTTATAAACACACTATATACAAGAGAGGTCTTTACCATGCCTCTGGTAGAAGCCTCTTACAATACTGAACAGACCAGTATTTATACCAGTCCAACAGGAAGTGACATTTACAGGAAGTGAGGTATGTACACAGTTCATAGTTCATAGTTCACAGGAAGTGATGACATAACTTCTCGGAAGTTAGCATTTTTATCACATTCTTCCCTCCTGCAGGATTAGGAGGCTGTGGTCTACCTTTTGGTCCGCAGCCGCCGAACAAGGAAGAGTCGCACCCGTTTGGATTCCCGTCGTAGAGGGTCGCTGGTCCGCTTACATGCGGTTGGCCATTGGTCAGAGTCTGTGTGGCCTGGATTGCCCTGTGAAGGGTCGGGGAGATCATGGCTTCGAGTACGAGCCCCAATAGGTTCAAAGTCGGACTGCCTCTGTTCAGAGGGAGGTGCAGAGCTGGTCTGTGGTGGATCAGTACTTTCATGCGCGGTACTGGGAGGGTCGCAACCTTGAGCACGGGGTTCTACCGGCACCAAGCTAGTTGGTGTCCGATCAGGATCCTGGAGAGGGGTACCCGATAGGTCCCAAGAGTTTCCTGGTGAAATGCCATCACCCGATGTCCCACTAGGTCCTGGTGGGCAGGGAGCCAGATCCCGTAATGATATGGTAGATTCTCGGCCGTCGGAATATCGTATGTTTGCATAGGTGGGGTTGGCATCGGTTAGTTCGACCTCGTCTACAAGAGGGTCATTTTTAGACGTCCGAACGTATCTTCGGAGTAATACAGGTCCAGGAGTAGTTAGCCATGACGGGAGTGATGTTCCATGAGATGAGCGACGCTGGAATCCAAAGAACCGCTCATGAGGTGTAGTATTTGTGGCTGTAGAAAGCAGGGACCGTATAGAGTGCAATGCATCCGGAAGCACTGTTTCCCATTGCTGGTCTGGTAGGCCCCGAGATCTTAAAGCGAGACGTACGGAATTCCAGATGATACCGTTATACCTCTCTACCTGCCCATTTCCGATGGGATGGTATGGTGTTGTTTTGCTTGTAGCAATTCCCCGTTCTGAGAGGTAGTCCTTGAGTTCCCTTGACATAAAGGATGGACCCCGATCTGAGTGAATATAAGCCGGCATGCCACAGAGAGAAAATACCTGCTCAAGGCAGCAGATTACTGTGGACGCCAGCATATTGGAGCAGGGGAAGGCAAACGGAAAACGTGAATATTCGTCGATCATGGTGAGCAAATATGTGTTCCGAGTTGAAGAGGGCACTGGGCCCTTAAAATCGATGCTAAGTCGTTGCATCAGTTGGGTTGCATGTATGAGTATACCATCTGAGGGGCGGAAGAACTGAGGTTTTAATTCCGCACAAAGCCGGCATTCTGAGCATATTTTCTTTACATCTCCAGTGGAAAAAGGGAGATTCCGTGATCGTACGAAATGTAGCATGCGTGTAACGCCAGGATGACACAAACTATTGTGGACATCCATGAGAGTGGAGGATGACATAGTGGAGCAGAATGCCCGTGTGAGGGTGTCCGGGGCCACATTCTCCTTGCCAGGCCGATAGAGAATGGTATAACCAAAAGAGGCCAGTTCCATCCTCCAAAGTTGTATTTTATTATTCTTAATTTTGGTTCGTTTTCGATTATCGAGCATGAAGGCGACTGATCGTTGGTCCGTGATCAATGTAAAGTGCTGGCGAGCTAGAAAATGGTTCCACTTCCGTACTGCCTCTATGATGGCTGTGGCTTCTTTCTCAACCGGAGGATAATGTAGCTCGGCACCTTGTAAGGTCCTGGACATAAATGCTACAGGACGACCTTCCTGATTCAGAGTAGCCGAGATCGCCACCTCCGAGGCATCACATTCAACCACGAAAGGGAGATTCTCATCGATGGAGTGAAGAGCCGCTTTCTCCAACTGTTTTTTGAGAAGGTTAAAGGCTGCAACAGCCGCTGTTCCCAGTGGAAATGATCTAGCATGCAGCAAGGGTTGGATTTTGTCCGAAAAATGAGGAATCCATTTTGCGTAGTATGCAAACAGACCGAGAGCCCGACGTAAAGAAGCCGGATTCTTAGGTGACGGGAGCTCTTGGAGCGGGCGAAGTCTTTCTGGGTCTGGCTTAATGATACCATTGCCTACGCAGTAGCCAAGGATGTTGATGGTCGGTTGCGACTCAACAGATTTGGATTCATTCAGGGTCAAATTACGGCGATGGAGGGCATCCCGAAATTTTTGGAGGTTGGAGTCGTGTTCCTGTTGATCGTGACCTGCAATGGTAATGTTATCAAGATAGGGAAAAGTGTCCCTTAGGTTTTCCTGCTTAACCAGGCCATCCATTGCCCGTTGAAAGACAGCCACTCCATTAGTAACCCCGAATGGGAGGCGACGAAATTGGTACAGCCGTCCATTAGCCTCAAAGGCTGTGTACTGCTTATCTGAGACCTTCAAGGGTAACTGATGATAGGCACTTTTTAAATCGTAAGTTGAGAACACTTTGTATTCGGCCAGTTTATTAACCATATCATCAATGCGTGGCAATGGGTAGGCGTCCAAGTCGGTATATTGATTGATGGTTTGCGAATAATCGATGGATAGTCGCTGTTTGTGAGGTTTTAGAGGGTTCTTGACAATGACGACTTGAGCCCGCCAGGGCGACGAACATGGTTCAATGATATCCTCTGCTAGAAGTCGAGAGATTTCAGCCGCAATAAAAGATTGGTCTCCCTGATTAAAGCGCCGCGATTTTGTTATTATCGGTTGGCATTGAGGCGGAATACTGGCAAATAATGAGGGTTCATCAAGTGAAGCTGCTGATAATGCACAAAATGGTAATTTAGATGGTATATTAGAAATAGTAAGTCCGGGTTTGGATCCACCAAACTCAATGGTGAGTTTCTTATGCTGTTTTTGGAAGTCCAGCCCTAAGAGGAGATCACTACATAAGTCTTTGAGCACTGAAAGTCGGGTGGAGGGATACATACGACCATGAAGTGTCATATCAACAACACAAAAGCCGGAGATTCTGGTATTAAGTGATGACTGGGCCATCGCAATTGCCTGGTCCGATGGGAAGACATGTAGTTTCAATTTCGCAACAATCTGTTCCTTAATGAAACTATCAGTACTTCCTGAGTCAATTAAGGCATCTAAGGTATGCCCTTTAATTGAAATTTTTGTGGCTGCCTGAGACAGGTTCTGTGGGCAAGCAGCTGTAATTGGTGTCGTTGCACAGAGAGTGGCTAAAACTCTCGGTGTGCTTCTTCGGGAGAGAGCTCGAGAGGAAGCTTGATAGGTCCTAGCTGGAGCATCTTGATAGGCCCTAATTGGGGCAGTTCGGTAGGCCTTAGCTGGATTGGCCCTCGTAGAGGCCCTTGATAGGCAAACTTTAACAAAGTGTCCTTTTTTTCCGCAATAACTGCAGATTGCATTGCGAGCAGGGCAGGTTTTCCTAGGGTGAAAAGCATCTCCACAAAAGAAGCATTCCTTCCTAGATTGCCAAGAGGCTGCTAAAGTGGGGTCGTCCTCCTCTTCTTCATCAGAATTATCAGAATTAGATTCCCCCATGATAGGGTTCACCTGAGACCGCTTGAATTGTCTGGTTGCAGCTACAGCAGCAGATCGAGATCTGGGCAGCTGATAGAGGTCTGCATTTCTCTTTGCCAAATCCAGTGAACAAGCTAGGTCAAAAGCTTTTTGTAGCTCAAGTGTTTTACTTTCTAGTAGACGCTGGCGTATAAATGGAGAGGCAATCCCGCAGATGAAAGCATCACGAATCATTTCTTGGCGGTACAGCTCAGCTGAGGCTGCCTGAAAGTTACAATCTACGCTGAGCCTGCGAAGTTCTTGCAGGAATTCGTCAATTGATTCCCCTGGCCCTTGTCGGGCTGTGGCCAGTAGATGTCTAGCATAGACCTCATTTGGGGTCTTCGCATACAGTTTCTTAAGTGCCCGAATCACCTCTTCGTAATTATCCCAGTCATCAACATATTCGAACACTTTTGGGGTCACATAATTGACAAGTATCTTCAATTTAGCAGGAGCATCCACTTTACATTCATCCAGAAAATTCTCAAAAGTACGATACCAATGCTTCCATACCCTGCCAGCTGCTGGTGTATTCGGGTCCAAGTCCAGACGAATAGGTCTAAGGATTTTCTCCATGATGGGTGGTTCCCTGGATCCTTAACTTCCGAGTTTGTCTGAAGGTCTAGTATTTGTCAGTGTAAATACTAAGTTACTTAAATTGATGTAAGAAAAAGGAGACTTACCATCAAGTAACTTTAAAGTAAGCTTTAAGTAACTTATAAACACACTATATACAAGAGAGGTCTTTACCATGCCTCTGGTAGAAGCCTCTTACAATACTGAACAGACCAGTATTTATACCAGTCCAACAGGAAGTGACATTTACAGGAAGTGAGGTATGTACACAGTTCATAGTTCATAGTTCACAGGAAGTGATGACATAACTTCTCGGAAGTTAGCATTTTTATCACAGTTTGCATGTATTGATTACTTATGCCTGACCAGCAGAGGTCATGAGAGACAAGCAGTTTGAGTTTAGTTTCAGTTTCGTTCTAGATGCATCACAAGCATCGTGTCTCCTGTAAAGCTGTATAAAGAGTTGAACAGACTTTAGATTAAAACTCATTCTCTTTCATGAATGTGTCGTCATTGAACCCACAAAGAAATCGATACACCCCTCTGCCAGAAAACCTAAAAAAAAACTGATAAAAAGTAAAATATTTTAGTTTTATTTGTTCTTCTCCTGTTTTCCCCCTACTCCCCTCCCTGTACCATTCATTATTCATAAGCCAGGAGGGCAAGCAAGGCTCTCGCTCAGTCAAATACTGTGGCCACAAGAGCTGGTCAGAGGCTGGGTCTTCTGCAGCGAGTGTCTCACCTCCTAACTCCCCAAAGCCTTTCCACCATCTACAAGGCACAAGTCAGGAGTGTGATGGAATACTCTCCACTTGCCTGGATCAGTGCAGCTCCAACAACACTCAAGAAGCTCGACACCATTCAGGACAAAGCAGCCCGCTTGATTGGCACCCCATCCACCACCTTAAACATTCACTCCCTCCACCACCAGCGCACCGTGGCTGCAGTGTGTACCATCTACAAGATGCACTGCAGCAACTCGCCAAGGCTTCTTCGGCAGCACCTCCCAAACCTGTGACCTCTTCCACCTAGAAGGACAAGGGCAGCAGGTGCATGGGAACACCACCACCTCCAAGCTCCCCTCCAAATCACACACCATCCTGACTTAGAAATATATCGTCGATCCTTCATCGTCGCTGGGTCAAAATCCTGGAACTCCCGACCTAACAGCACTGTGGGTGTACCTTCACCACATGGACTGCAGCGGTTCAAGAAGGTGGCTCGCCACCACCTTCTCAAGGGCAATCAGGGATGGGCAATAAATGCTGGCCTTGCATCCCATAAACAAATTTTTTTTAAATGCCACTCTTTAAATTGAGCTGTTGGGTTCAGAGAAAAGAGGCTCTGTGCATTGTTCCCCTCCCTCACTGTGGGGAGATTCCTCATCTACATTAAGCATCTACTCCAAGAGAGCTGCTAAGATCATCATGAACATGAATCTCTATTCTAAAAATATGAAGTAAATAGCAGTGTTGGGCAGTTTACACTGAATGCAGGCATGGAGTTCAATACTGCAATTTCCTGTGTGATCAGCTCCGAATCCTAGTCATACCATTAGCAGGAACCAAAGAACAGTGCAGGCAAGGAGGGAGGGAAAGTGGAAGGAAAATCACCTGGACCTGTTTTTTATTCACCACCTCATGGATGAATCAAGAGTGGCAATTTCAGTGCCCTGACAACAGGCCATCTCACCTGGCACTTGGCTATAGAATGGAGCATCTGACTGACGGAAAAAGAGGCAGATAAAAATTAAATACCTCAAGAACAATCTAAACCCAACGAGTGAGACAGAATTAGAATTGGTTGGAATGAGTAGAATTGCCAGGGAATTATGGTGCGCAGAGAATACAAGGGTATCCACTCGCAGTCAGTCAGACACATCAATGAATAATGCAGCCTTCAAGATGCACGTCCTTCATTCGGAGTAATGTTATCATCTGGGAGAAGTTTATGCAAAGAATCAGAAATACCAAACAGACACATGTGTACGAGATGCTGCATAAACAGGAAATAGTGCGATTATAATTAGTCAGCCAGTACAAGAACGTTTTAGTTAAGGAAATCTAACCAAGTAGCCCGTAAAAATAAACCATTACTTAAGTAGCACCAGATCCCATAAACAGATGTCCAATTAATTGCATCTCTATTTACTCAAGCACAACAGTTTTATGACAAATGATTTTGCTACTTCATGTTTAATAATAGTCTCACAACCATATCTGTCATATCCATTTTCGGAACTTCCATTTTCTGGAGGTTCCCAATGCTTTTATCCCAAACAAGAGACACTTTAATGAAAATTGACAAAACTTTTTATTTTAAAACATGGTAGGAAACAGAGGGCGTGTTCTAGTAAATGCAGCAATTTTGCTTTCACATTTTTAAAACCTAAAAAAAAATTATCGGAAAAAATTAAAAGGTGCTATGCTCACCACAACAAAACTATCTCAGCTGACTTCGGGCTAAAATCTAAGAGAAGCAAATTATGAAAAATAATTATGATTTTACACCAGTAAAACACCACAAAGCAGCCAGGATCTAAGAATGTAAAGCTATACGAATGCACTTTATGGTCTCGAGTTGTGACTGAACACTGCAATTTATCCTCCAAGGCAAAAGATGGCGCAACAACCTAAGCCAGAGATTTTAGACTCTGACCTTCACTTCAGAGAAATAAATTATAGTTCAGCCCCAAACAATAGAAGATACCCTCTCTGCCCAGTAACTGCAAGGATCATAAGTAGAATTAGTTCTGGAAGTGTAATGAAGTCTCCAGTGAGTTGGAGCAGCACTGTTCAGATGGTGGGAGTTCTTACCATGACCTCTGGCTCGCATCTGTAGGCTTGCTGTAGGACATCTCCACCAAAGGAATGATATTCAGTTTTCATTATTTGTTAACCCTCCTAGAATGAATCCTCTTGATATTGTCCAGCTTAGACAGACCATGATATTCAGCACTCTGATCTGAAGCAAGCCCTTATTTCTGTCATCTGATACTGCTGCCAATAATATGGGTGACTGTAGATACAGTAGAACTTAAATAACTTTAAATCTAAACAGAATAAGCCCTCTCCACTTTAATGCCACCTTTATTAGTTACTGTACAATGTTGAATCTCTGAGCACTGTTTTTAATAATAGGTTCTGAAAATGGAGGTCAGCTGCTGAAATCAGCAGTCTCCTGGGATTTCACTGGAACATCTTATACTTAACAACTGAAGAGAACACAAGGTCTTAAAATCCCTGCCAGAAGAAACAAACAGATTGTAGCTTTCACAACACAGTTTGAATTTTTTTCAAAAAAGGACATTACACGTTTTAAAATCGCCTTTGAAAAATCATTTCAACTAAATCTTTTTCTAAACGATAAGACATTTCAAAGATATTTTCGAAAGTGAGCCAAAAATGCAGCTTTGATGCCAAGAAAAAAACCTGATATCTGTGCAGCATATATTATATATATGTATACAGTATATATTACACTTACACTCCCTCCCTATCCCCCATTCCCTGTCTGACCATCTTCAGCTGCTTTATCAATGACCCTTCTCCTTCCATCCATCATAAGGTCAGAAGTTGGGTTGCTCACTGACAATTATAAAGTGCTTAGCTCCATTCACAAATCCTCTGGTAATGATTCAGTCCATGTCAGCCTACAGAAGAACCTGTACAACATCCAGCTTTGGGTTGACAAGTAGCAGATAATATTCATGCCACATATTTCCCAGGTCATAACCATTTCAAACAAGAGAAAGTCCAAAATAACAACAGAAAATGCTGGAAAAACTCAGCAAGTCAGGCAACATCCGTGGAGAGAAATTTGAGTTGACGTTTCGGGTTTGACCCTTCTTCAAAACTGGAGAGAAAAGGAACTAGATCGAAGGCAGGGCTGCGATCGGACAAAAGAATTAAAGAACCAAAAGAAGTAAAAGAGATTAGAAGCTAGACGAGATGGTAATAGGCTGTGATTAGGTGTAAAGTGTACTGGCAGGGCAAAAGATAGCTGCCAGGTGTGAGAGAGAAACAAAAGGAAAGGGGGGGGGGGAAAGGAAAGGAGTGGAAAAATATGTGAAAATGAAATAGGGGACGAGGTTATGATCTGAAATTGTTGAACTCGATATTGAGACCGGAAGGCTGCAGACTGCCTAATCGGAAGATGAGGTGCTGTTCCTCGAGTTTACGTTGAGCTTCCGTGGAACAGTACAAGAGGCCAAGGACGGTGAGGTCCGAGTGGGAATGGAGCGGTGAATTGAAATGACAGGCGACCGGAAGCTCGGGGTCACCCTTACGGACTGAACGGAGGTGTTCCGCAAAGCGGTCACCCAATCTGCGTTTGGTCTCCCCAATGTAGAGGAGACCGCATCGTGAGCAGCGAATACAGTATACTAGATTGCGAGAAGTACAAGTAAATCGCTGTTTCACCTGGAAGGGGTGTTTGGGGCCCTGGACAGTGGGGAGGGGGGAGGTATAGGGGCAGGTGTTACATCTCCTCCGCTTGCACGGGAAGGTGCCAGGCGAAGGGGAAGGGCTGTTTGGGGTGATAGAGGAGTGGACTAGGGTGTCTCGGAGAGAGCGGTCCCTGCGGAATGCTGAAAGGGGAGGGGAGGGGAAGATACGTTTGGTGGTGGGATCACTTTGGAGGTAGCGGAAATGCCGGAGGATGATCCGTTGAATGTGGAGGCTGGTGGGGTGAAAGGTGAGGACAAGGGGAACCCTATCGTGGTTCCGGGAGGGAGGGGCAGGGGTGAGGGCAGAGGTGCGGGAGATAGAACTGACACGGTCGAGGGCAGTGTCAACCACGGTAGAGGGGAATCCTCGGTTGCGGAAAAAGGAAGACATGTCTGAAGCACTGGTGTGGAAGGTGGCATCGTCGGAGCAGATACGGCGGAGGCGGAGAAACTGGGAGAATGGAATAGAGTCCTTACAGGAAGCGGGGTGGGAGGAAGTGTAGTCCAGGTAGCTGTGGGAGTCAGTGGGCTTGTAGTAAATATTGGTCGATAACCTATCCCCAGAGATGGAGATGGAGAAGTCGAGGAAGGGAAGGGAAGAGTCAGAGATGGACCATGTGAAGGTGAGGGAAGGGTGGAAATTGGAGGCAAAGTGAATGAAATTGTCAAGTTCGGGGCGAGAGCAGGAAACGGCACCGATACAGTCATCAATGTATCGGAAAAAGAGGTGAGGGAGGGGACCCGAGTAGGACTGGAACAAAGATTGTTCCACATAGCCCACGAAAAGGCAGGCATAGCTAGGACCCATGCGGGTACCCATGGCAACACCTTTGATTTGGAGGAAATGAGTGGAGTTAAAGGAGAAGTTGTTCAATGTGAGAACAAGTTCAGCCAGGCGGAGGAGGGTCGTGGTGGATGGGGACTGGTCGGGCCTCTGTTCGAGGAAGAAGCGGAGTGCCCTCAGGCCATCCGGGTGGGGGATGGAGGTGTAGAGGGATTGTACGTCCATGGTGAAAAGGAAGCGGTTGGGGCCAGGAAACTGGAAACTGTTAAAGTGGCGGAGGGCGTCCGAAGAGTCGCGGATGTAGGTGGGAAGAGACTGGACAAGGGGAGAAAAGAGAGTCAAGATAGGAAGAGATAAGTTCCGTAGGGCAAGAACAGGCTGAAACGATGGGTCTACCAGGGCAGTCCTGTTTGTGGATCTTGGGAAGGAGGTAGAAGCGGGCTGTGCGGGGTTGGGGAACTATGAGGTTGGTGGCAGCGGGGGGAAGATCTCCAGAGGAGATGAGGTCAGTGACAGTCTTGGAAACGGTGGTTTGATGTTCGGTAGTGGGGTCATGGTCCAGGTGGAGGTAGGAGCAGGTGTCGGAGAGTTGGCGTTCAGCTTCCGCTAGGTAGAGGTCAGTACGCCAAACAACAACAGCACCACCCTTGTCAGCGGGTTTAATGACAATGTCAGGGTTGGATCTAAGAGATGAAAGTCCAGCCATCTCTCCTCTCACCGACAGTGGCACCACCATTGCTGAATCCCACATGATCAACATCTTAGGGGGTGTGGGGGCAAGGGTTTGGTGGTCACCATTGATCAAAAACTTAACTGGAGTAGCCATAACACTTTGATTATAAGAGCAGGGCAGAGGCTGGGTTACTCTGCAATAAGTGGCTCACCTCCTGATCCCTCAAAACTTTCCCACCAACTACAAGTGATGGAACACTCATAAAATCATAGAAAGATACAGCACGGAAGGAGGCCATTTCGGCCCATCGTGTCTGCGTCGGCCAACAAAGCTATCCAGCCTAATCCCACTTCCCAGCTCTTGGTCCGTAGCCCTGCAGGTTAGAGCATCCCAAGTGCACATCCAAGTACTTTTTAAATGTGGTTAGGGTTCCTGCCTCTACCACCCTTTCAGGCAGTGAGTTCCAGACCCCCACAACCCTCTGGGTGAAGAAATTTCCCCTCAAATCCCCTCTAAACCATCCCCCAATTATTTTAAATCTGTGACCCCTGGTTTTTGACCCCTCTGCTAAGGGAAATAGGTCCTTTCTATCCACTTTATCTAGGCCACTCATAACTTTATACACCTCAATAAGGTCTCCCCTCAGCCTCCTCTGTTCCAAGGAAAACAGACCCAGCCTATCCAGTCTTTCCTCATAGCTAAGATTCTCTACTCCCGGCAACATCCTTGTAAATCTCCTCTGTACCCTCTCTAGTGCAGTCGCATCCTTCCTGTAATGTGGTGACCAGAACTGCACACAGTACTCTAGCTGAGGCCTAACTAGTGTTTTATACAGTTGAAGCATAACCCCCCTGCTCTTGTATTCTATGCCACGGCTAATAAAGGCAAGCATTCCGTATGCCTTCTTAACCACCTTATCTACTTGCCCTGCTACCTTCAGGGATCTGTAGACATGCACTCCAAGGTCCCTTTGTTCCTCGACACTACTCAGTGTCCTACCATTTAATGTGTATTCCCTTTCCTTGTTAGCCCTCCCCAAATGCATTACCTCACACTTCTCCGGATTGAATTCCATTTGCCACTGTTCTGCCCACCTGACCAATGTATTGATATCTTCCTGCAGTCTACAGCTTCCTTCTTCAGTATCAACCACACAGCCAATTTTGGTATCATCTGCAAACTTCTTAATCATACCCCCTATATTCAAGTCAAGATTGTTGATATATACCACACAAAGCAAGGGACCTAGTACTGAACCCCACTGGAAACAGCCTTCCAGTCACAAAAACACCCATCAACCATTACCCTCTGCTTCCTGTCTCCAAGCCAGTTTTGAATCCAACTTGACATGGGCTTTTAACTTTGTGACCAGTCTGCCATGTGGAACCTTATCAAAAGCCTTGCTAAAATCCATATACACTACATCAAACGCACTACCCTCGTCTACCCTCCTTGTTACCTCCTCAAAAAATTCAATCAAGTTTGTCAGACACGACCTTCCCTTAACAAATCCGTGCTGACTATCCTTGATTAATCCGTGTCTTTCTAAATGAAGATTTATCCTGTCCTTCAGAATTTTTTCCAATAATTTTCCCACTACCGAGGTTAGGCTGACTGCCTGTAATTACTCGGTCTATCCTTTTCTCCCTTTTTAAAAAAGGGGACCACATTAGCAGTCCTCCGGCACCACACCTGAAGCCACAGAGGATTGAAAAATGAAGGTCAGGGCCTCTGCTATTTCCTCTTTTGCTTCACTTAACAGCCTGGGATACATTTCATCCGGGCCTGGGGATTTATCCACTTTTAAAGCTGCTAAACCCCTTAATACTTCCTCTCTCACTATGTTTATTTCAACTAATATTTCACACTCTTTCCCCACCCCCCCATAGCAATGTCTGCTTCGCCCCTCTCCTACCAATGTCTCCCGCCTCCACACACAGATTACCCTCATGATCTCGAATAGGCCCTACCCTTTCTTTAGTTATCCTCTTACTCTTAATATATTTATAAAACATCTTTGGGTTTTCCTTGATTTTACTTGCCAAGAATTTTTCATGCTCTCTCTTTGCTTTCCTAATACAGGAAACTTTGTGATATCCGGCACCGACGGGACCGAGCTGTTGCCGATCTATCAAAACTGCCGGACATACAAAGTTAATGTTGAAGCATACGGAGGTTTTCATCTCCGTATCTGACAACAAACACTGTTGCTTAGCAACAGCTTCTAAACAGTCGGCTGCAGCTGCAAGCGTCTCTAGCTGAAGCTGTTGCTATAGCTACAGACCTTGCAGTGCCTGACTGGGAAAAAAAAGCAACGAGAACTAAAAAAACGTACAGAAAACGGCTCCTGATTTTTGCTGTTAGATCGAGTATTCCGGACATACAACCTCCGGATAAACCAAAGTTTCCTGTATCATTTTTAATTGCACCCCTGCACTTTCTGTACTCCTCTAAAGATTCTGGAGTATTTAGCCCTCGGTATCTGTCATACGCCTCCCTTTTTTTCTTTATCCTATCCTGTATGTCTCTAGACATCCAGGGGGCTCTAAATTTGTTAGTTCCACCTTTTTTCTTTAAGGGCACATACGTGGATGAGTGTAGGTACACCACCACCCAAGGAGCACGACACCACCCAGGACAGAGCAGTTTTTTGATTGGGCCGAGTACCACCGATCTCTATATACACCTCCTCCACAACTGATGCACTTTTGCTGCTGTATGTACATCTACAACATCCACTGCAGCAACTCACTAACGATACTTCAACAGCACCTCCCACCCTACCTCTACCACAGAGAACGACAAGAGTAGCAATGCCGTGGGAAAACCACCACCTCCAAGTCATACACCATCCACACCTGGACATAGACTGCTGTTACTTCGTCGCTGGGTCGATATGCTGAAATTCCTTACCCATCACCAGAAGGGATCAGCAGTTCAAGGAGAAGACCCACCACCATCTTCTCAAGGATAGGGATGGACAATAAATACAGCCTTGCCAGCAGTGGCCATATCCCAAGAACAAAAATAAATTCCATTTTAAAATGTATCTAAAACAATCTACACCTTGCTCTTTCAACAATCATAACTACCTCAAGCTACATTATTTTTTGTAACTGGAACATTTTGCCATGTACTAGTAAATGTTTAGCTCTGCTTTATGCTGCCATCGACCCATTCAAAAAGGTCATAAGTAAAACAAAACAAGAGCAGGAAGAAACTTTGATAAATAAACATTTAAAGTAATGATGCAAATGTCTAATCTGAAAGAAGCTACTGAACTAAATGTGTGGAGAAACTAGCTTGGTACAAACTTAGGCAAGTCACGTAATAAATATTTAGGTAGTATTTAATGAGTGGAATTTTTAAAGTGGCTATAACAAACAGAAAGCTCCATATATTGTTGTAATCTCTATTGCTTCTTGAAAATTCACTGCAAATCATTTCTGGATAAACCCGCAGCAATTATTTTTCAACTATTTATCCTTTAGCATCATGCTATCATGTATCTTTGATGGGCAATATAATGGCTTTGAGAATCTGTACTGATAGTCAAAAGGGGCTCAAAAATTGATCAGAACCTGAATGAAACCATCCTGAAATGTTCGAGTAAATAATCATGAACCTGGATTGATTTCAAGGCAGTAAATCTATCTTAAAATTTCAAGTAAGTTACAGAGAGTAAAACTCAGTTGGTTTAGAATATTCTCAATATTTCAATTAAATTACTGTCTTGTAAACACTCTCAAGTATCTATTATTCGAGCAATATTTAACAATTTTCTTGTAAAAATTGTTTAAAATGATAGGTCAGTAATCTAGTTAGTTGTAATTCCTCCTTCTGAACCAAGGTGTGGTAGAACGCCCCCAGCTGACCCATGCTGAGCTACAAAAAACTGAGTGACAGTGGCTGAAGGGGAAATGCTGCAATACAAGCAAAACAGACATTATTATTTGGTATTAATATTTGCTAATATAATGGAAATTCACATGCAGATCGCCCCAACCACCCCCCCACCCACATTGTACAGTGTATCAAAAAGCTGAGTGAAGATGGAAATTAATTATTTTTCACCTTTATGTGTGAACCACTCCAGAGATTTGGCTGACACTTCAGTGCAGTACTGAATAAGTGCTCCACTGTCGTTCGGATGAGAAGTTAATCCAAGGGCCCTTGAGCCTACTCAGGTGAACATAAAAGATCCCATGATACTATTCCTAGACAACATTTATCCCTCAGTCAACACCATGAAAACAAAACAGGCCAACTGGTCATCTATTTTGTTGCTCTGTGTGGGACTTTGCTGTATGCAAAATTGGCTGTTGTGTTCCCCTACGTTACAACAGTGACTACACTTCAAAAGTACTTCGTTGGCTGTGATGCACTTTGGGATGTCCTGACGACGTGAAAGGCGCTATAGAAATGCAAATTATTTCTTTCAGTGCTTTCTTTATTGCCAGATAAACATTTCCTGCACGCAGTTATCTTTCTAGTATCTATCGTATAAATCAGGTTTAAAGCTCTCCAAAATCAACAGGAAATGTAACCATAACAGGAGACATATTATTTTATCAGCTTTCATTTAAATTTTGATGCTTTGAAAGCTTTTGCTGAAAAGTACAAGCAAATGTTTGTATCAGAAATGTTACTGGAAGTTGGTGATAAAATGGAAATGCTCTGTAGCGCCCTCCAGTTTTCCAGACACTCCTACATTAATTGTATCTGTTTAAAGAACTGTTTTTTTGCAGGAGCTATTTTCTCCTTTCCCCCAGTTGCCTGCACATCAATCTACTTTAGTGAAGCAACTATTCTAAAGTTTCTGACACCAATGCAGTTCTAGAATTGGGTCAACAGCAGGGCGACTCTGCATGTACAGGAGACTGACTGAATGCCAGCTTCTCCCATTAGGATGCTCTAGCCAGTTTTCAACATTAAACATATTGTCAGAATCAGACAGCAGGTCCACTCTGCCTGGAAGGAAGACCTGATAAAGTGCCAACTGGTCCCACTACAATGTACTGCCTAGCGGTCTGAATGAAAATTTGACAACATTCATTAAACACACATTCAATCACAGTTCATTTAGCTCAATGATTGAATAAAGTGTCCCAAATGCTCAACGGAGGAAAGTTGAGCTCAACAGAGGATAAGGTTACAATAATGCTGTGACATCACACTGGAACCAACATATGGCATTGGCAGCAGGCTAGTTACAGCACTAAAATAATACAGCTGAAACAACATAAAAGTTACTTTTCCCCCGTCCTCTCATGGAAACACTGATAGTTTTATAAGCATCGGCCGACCTTCAGCACCATGTCCAAGTGCCCACCTTCATGGGTAAGTCAAGGAAGTGCATCAGTAGGGGTATTTAACAATAAGGACATCACTCGGTTTCCATGCATGTATCTTTCCAGCAGGGGTCACTGGATAGTGGTCAGGAGTGAGAATCCTAGCTCATTTTTCTCCTCACTAATCCAGGAGTACTGAAGCCAACTGTAGTTCCTCACCCACTGCCACTGGGTCATCAGGGAAGGTGAAAAATAATTTTAATAAATGATTATGCATATTGTCTTGACCAAATTGAGGGATATGCTGGAAGTCAGAGACAAAATTGTCAAGTCTCCCTCAAACACATTCAGTCCATCCTTGACTGCACAAGACTGTGTGGGCACCTCCACTGTTACTTAAATGATTGTTGGCGGCTTGAAGCAGTTTCCAGAGGGTATGGAGAGCAATGAAAATTTTAAATGGCAATTTGGCTTAAAAATTGCTTCTCAAGTTCCATCTATAGTATCTTTCATGCAATATCTGCTACACATAGCAGAAAAGCTGATAATACAAATAAAAACAAGTACACCGTTTTATCCTGGTGATTTTTTGTTTATACCAACAGGGGACGAAATTGGACCTTGTGCCCATTTCAAACAGCTGAAAACAGAGGCATAAAGGTCCAATTTTGTGGGGCTATGTTCTGTGCCCCAAGAATGCCTGAAAGATGTCCAACTCCACAATGGTTTGGATGATTTTTCAAGCATCCCTGGTGACTGCCTAAATCAAGCGTTGGCTCATTGCAGATGTTAAGGAGAGGCCTGAAGCATATTTTAGGACCCGTTCTGGAAAGTCGTCTGCCCTGAGGCCTGTGCTTGGCCCTCCTCCCGTTCCCCTCCTTCCACCCAGGACAAATTGGAGGGCACCAAAGTAGCGAGGTGTTTCTGGAGGCAGTACAGGCACTGGCAGCTCACCTGAATTATGAAGAAGCCCGAGGACCAGTTTTGGGTGGTTCTTGGCCTGGCCTCTTCTGGTGTGTGGAATGTTTGTGCCGCCCGGTTTGTGCTCATGAACAGATTTATCCCCCATTGTGTCTGCCAGTCAGTAGGCTTGACAAGGGTGGTCACTGTAGAGTTAAGTATTTGCAAGTTCTACTTTTTTCAAAATTGCTGTACCAAGTCAATCCTTTTGTTATTAAATGTGATTCCCAAAAGCATCATCTCAGACAGGTGTTACATATGGAGCTCACTGGTTGTTTTCCATGTTTAATCTACATTAGTTCAAAGTCCTTAGGTCACCTTGGCTTCTCCATGGCTATAAATTTCAGTGACTTTTTTAGCTTATAACTTAAATAACAGTAAGGAATTCTCCAGTGAACACTTAGAGCTAAAATTTCAAATTCAAATGCCTGACCTAGTGAATTCGATGCTACCTCTTGCTGAGTATTTTTGACCAAAGGGACAAACTAGCTCACCATACAATTTCCTGGCTGGTATTAATAACTTACAATCTTCATTTAGAAAGACACGGATTAATCAGGGACAGTCAGCATGGATTTGTTAAAGGAAGGTCGTGCCTGACTAACTTGACTGAATTTTTTGAGGAGTGCATTTGATGTAGTCTATATGGATTTTAGCAAAGCTTTTGATAAGGTCCCGCATGGCAGACTGGTCACGAAAGTAAAAGCCCATAGGAGCCAAGGCAAAGTGGCAAGTTGGATCCAAAATTGGCTCAGAGGCAGGAAACAAAGGATAATTGTTGAAGGGTGTTTTTGTGACTGGAAGGCTGTTTCCAGTGGGGTTCCACAGGGACAAGATGGGCCGAATGGCCTCCTTCTGTGCTGTAAATTTCGATGATTCTATGAACTGCGATATAAGGGTTGCACCATCAATAAGCCGAATTAAATATATTAACTGTTAACCTTCCAATCTTTAGCAAAACGTGTATTACTGTTACAGGGCGTCAGTGACAAAGCAAAGGTACCTTAATTGACAGATGCAGAAGTTCAAGCAAAGAACAAGCTAGGTAAGTTTTGAAACCCAAATATTTATTGATGCAGGATTCAATGTCTGTCTGGAGACGGTTGGACATATGTTAGCAAGCTCAAGGGTAAAAATCCAAAACTGCAACACTGTACAGTAAAACTTATTTTTCTTCGGTCTACAGATTTTTTTTTGCAAGACTGAATCCCTGAAAATCAGGTACTCAACTTTGCCCATTGAAATCTCAACCCTTTTGAATTATATCTATATTATTGAGTTTTTAGCTAAACTTTTCAAATGAGAACTGAATAGACTGGGAGAAGCAGAACACCACAAGTCGTAAAAGCAATGAATTTCTAAGTATTTGAGACAGTTTTCTAGAACCATATGCTTTAGAACTAATAAGGGAACACAGCATCTTAGTCTTGAAAATTTCAATTGACTCACAGCCTGTTGGGGAGCAAGATCCAGATTTCCACTTTCCCTTGGTGTGGAAAAATGGTTCCTGATTTCACTCCTAAATGGCCTGGCTCTAATTTTAAGATTTTGCTCCTTGTTCTGGATTCCCCCACCAGAGAAAATAGTTTCTCTGTATCTACCCTATCAAATTACTTTATCATTTTAAAGACCTCGATTAGATCACTCCTCAACCTTCTAAACTCAAGAGAATACAAGCCACGTTTATGCAACTAGTACTCATAATTTAATCCTTTAAGCCCTGATATTACTCTGGTGAAAAATATCAATTAAAAAATTACCTTTTATGATGAACCTGTAGCACCTTGTTCTACTCTCTCAATTTATTGTGAAGTAATTTTCTGCATTGACCTATTCAATTCCATTAACAATCATATGTCTTGCCAAGATCTCCTCTCAGGTGCTTCCTTTCAAGGCTGAAAAGCCCAAGTTCTCCAATCTTCCCTTACAATTTAGACACCAGGGGTCAACCTTGTGGCTTTTCCCTGCACTGCATCCAGCAGTTCAATATCTACCTTGTGTCTTGTCGACCGAACAATTTGACATCATCACAGTCATGCTGAGCACAGTTTAATGGGTGCATCGTGATCATTCTTCATATATGAGCCTAGACAGTGAATGGTAGCAGGTTATTCAACTGCAGGGAAAGGAGATGAGGGGAGTGGTAAACTCAAACCTGTCTTCACCCAGTACCCTCACATGGGCATTTTGCAGCCGAAGTCACTGGATAGTGATCAGGGTGAGAGCTATCCCGGGACAATGAGGCTAATTGTAACACCATATCATTACCCAGCTAACAGCACAAATAGGGATCAAAGCTGGGTACTTACTAACTTATATGCCCCTCAGTTCCCAACTGTTCATTGCAGCTACCAACTGAGCCAGACAGCTGCATCACATGCATTTCATTTTGAATCGCAATTCACTATTTGTAAGTCAATACTTGTGTTGCAAATCCAAACTTTTATCACTTGGTTTTACCTTGTACTCAGAACAAACAATTGATGACATGCTAGGGATCTGGGTTCTTCATATGATTTATTTTACATTAAAGTCTGTTTTACACCACTCAGTAATCCAAACGCAGTTAGGTAGCATTAGTCTGATCTCAGCTTCACCGACAGGTTGCATACTCTGTCACTGAGCTGCTAGATGATGCCAGAAAATGAGCTTTCCATTAATGGTCACACATCCTGTAAAATTACACAATTCTCATGCCTTTTTTTAAATGAGAGAATGAGTCTGATCTTTGGAATGCTTCTCATACGCCTAGCTTAAAAAATAAATGTAGAATGTGCCAAATACCTTTGAATAGGAAAAAATGGTCTCAACAGGAAATGCATAAATGCTATCTTATCACTGAGGAAAACAGGCTGGGAATCTATCTTGAACTACAATTATCTGAACTTGAATTTCCTGCTCTGGGATAATCTGCATGTGAAGCTTGCAATCGGACGTACTGTAAATGCATAGACATGCCTGCAAATGCAATTTGACTGAAAATATTTCGTAAATGTGAGGGATAGATTGCTTCCTTTGACACTCTCATTTACAGTTCAGTATTTAAAAAGACTGGACCACGGGAGCATCCTTTCTGTAACACACCATTAATTTAGATAGCAAATAACATCAATACCCCAATATATAACTCTTTCCAGCACAGGGCTTCAATTCCAACAAGGTCTTTTTGGTGCACCTTTCATAATCCACTTTGATAAACTTACATCTGAACCTTTGAGATCCACACAAGCTGATACTAATGATACAAAAACACAATGGCCTCTATGATCCGGAGTGGAGCTTCAAGCCATGTATCCAATCCATCAGTAAGACCACCTATTTTGACCTCTACAATATCATCTGCTTACTCCCTGATTTCATGGAGTGAAACATTTGTCAACGCTTTTGTGATTTCCAGACTCAACAAATCTGAGGGTAGAGAGCTGAATGTAGGGTCAGAGAGCATGGTTTTAAGAAGGTTTTTGAAAGCAGGTTCCCTTTAAGACAATCTGGCAGCTTTTATGGTTATTTTATCTGGTACCAGCCCACAAATTGCCAGATTTATTAAAATCAGTTTCACAAAGTGTTATGGCAGGATTTGAACTCTGGGTTGCTAATCCAGTACCATAACCACTAAATTACCCAAGGCTATAATTGTGTTTTTCACGCCAACACCTTCCACCACAGCCACACAATTTTTATGTTCCATTAAGGGAAGGCACAGGGTTCCACCAATGCATGAGAGAATTGAGAAGTTATGCAAATTTTGCAGTTTGGCAGATTCTTTGTATGGCTTCCCAGGTCATTTCTTTTACCGGCAACTTGACTGGAGAGGGGTTTACATTGTGGGAGGTTGGAGGAGAGGGAATATGTGGTCACGGGAGAAACAGGTCGTCAGGGAAGCGCTTTGAGATGTCCGGTGGTCGTGAAAGGCGCTATAAAAATGCAAGTCTTTTTTTCTTCTTTCGATAAACGAATGTCTTCCAAATGAGCTGCTAATTGCATTTGCTCCATTTAGGTTTGTCCAAATCTGCTAGTGTAAGCATCAGCATTTGCTGAGGATGAGGGGAAAGGAAGATGCCAATTTTATTTTAAATTTATAGGGTTAAAAGACATAGACAAGGCTAAAAGACCGTTAAGAGAACAAAATAAATAAAATTTCAATTAATCTGTAAAAAAAGAAATGAAAAGGCTAAAACTAGAAATCAAGATGGTGATCCCAGGTTGTGAAATTCTGTAGAGGGACTGTCTGAGCACGTGAACAGACTGGGCACAAAACCAGTAAGTAGCCAGATTTTGTGATTATGATGTGAAAAATTTAGGTGAGCAAAACTCATAATAAATATGGGCACAGGAATTTATAATGTGAAAAAAGTTGACACAAAAACGTAACAACAGGAAGTCAAGTTGTGAAGACAGGAACTGCACAGATGGAAGATTTTTTTTTAGATATTACAGTTATATTAATTTAGTAAATCAATTAAATACATACTATTACAAGATGAGGAAAAGCTCCTTCTAGTTATATTAACAAATTCCACCTGAAGTATTATGGGAAATACTGCAAACTGCATATGCTCAAACTGTAGCATCCCTAAAGTGCAGCACAGGCATAGTGGATAACTCCCTTCAAGTAACAGTGTTAGCACTGGAAAAATGTATCGAGTCCAAGCTCATGCTTTTGAGAAAGGCAGCAGTCTTCAAATAAAATCAACAAGGGTACTCAGTCACAAAAAGCAATTTTACATTCAATTTAATCAGTGAAATATGTTTTTTTTTACATCCATATTGTTACAAATCTTATTTTGAATATTAGAAATTTTAGTTACTGAGCAAAGGCTGAAGAGATTTTTAATTTATTTGGATGTATTGGCTGAATTTCAAGTTTGATACATTTCCATGAGTTTGCATGGTTACAGGTGAGTTGGGATAGTTAGAGCTGTGAGTTAAGATATTTACTTCAGCCAATGAAAAATGTGATGCCGTAGTGTGACAGACAGGAACAGTGCGAAATTAGACTGTGTTTAACATATTATTGATTTTAGAGCAGGGAGGGAGAGGGTGGTGGCAAGCAGTGGTGACCGGGGAAAGAGGGAGGAAGTGGAGGCCAGCAATCTTTAAATGTGGGGTTGGGAGGAGCACTTTTATTTTTTATTAAAATTAACCTTGTTGGTTGTGGCCTAACAGACGGCCCCTTTATGGAACACTTGCTAGGCCACATGTGGCCTGGTTTTCCTGAATGTAGCTATTGCTGGCTGCCTCAGGGCAAACCAATCTTACAGTGGGGGCCACAAACAGGAGTTAGGCTGTTTGCATATGCAAAGAAAGGGGCTTAATGCTTGTTTCAGGCGGTGCACTTCTGGTCGGAAATGTGCGCGTGTTTCCTGCCCACCATACTGGGGGCCTTGTAGGCCGGTTAGAGCCTGAATAACGGGTGCTGCACTGCCAAATTTGTAGGCCGTAGAGTATTAAAGGAATTCTGAAATTAAAAAAAGAATTCTATAAAAAAAACCTCCAAGTAACCAATTCCTTTTGCCTGTGGCCTGAGAATCAATGCATGTTATCCTTAAACTGCCTAAGAACAAAATGTCTTTGGTGTGGGAGGAGTTCAATTCTCCTGAGGATGTTTACGCGCGTGTGTATGCGGGCGAGTGCGTGTGTCCATCCGACCGGGGATTGTGCACAACTGGTTCTACCTGATAATGTCAAAGTGCTTTCAAGGGGGTCAACTCAATAGGGCAACAAATGCAATTATGGTCAGAACTCCAGAGGGAGAGAGGGGGAGAGAGGAGGGTTTTAAGTGCACAAATGCATCCTTGCAGCATCATAAAGAAACTAATATCAATCTTTTTCACTGCAGCAATTATCCAGTGTCATGTCAGCAGTAATCCCCATCATGCAAAGCATCAGTTGGTTAGTCTCCCTCTATTTTTATTGGAACAAAGACCAGTTCCTGCTCAGGTTCCTGGCTGACTCAGCTCCACATGGACAAAAACATCTGCACTATACGCAACAAACACTGTCCAACTGCGTGACCACATGTCTGCACTCCACGGACCCATAAAGCTAAATTTCTCTACCCGGAGGCTGATCTGGATCCAAGTGCTCAGCAGTATTACAGCCAAATTGCTCACAAAGTAAAATTGCACACCCACCATACCTCTGAGGTGATCAACTCTGAACCAGGAATTTCAGACAATTTACAGCAGCATTGTTGTGGTTTCCACAGTTCAAGCTTTAATACATAGTTTGAAGCCATTTCCCTTCTGTAAAACCAGCAGACCTCTCATGGAGGCGAGAGAAAATGTACTACAGTAAAATTAAGTCATCTTTCAGCTACTTGTAGATAATTTTCCTTGCACACAAACTTTGGAAAGAATTCTTAACTGTCAATAGTCTATTGCTGTCGAGTGGAAGCAGTGAAAAAGCTATGCTATGCAATGCCTAAAACAACAGTTTATTTTCCCCTCCCATGCCCCATGGATGTTAATTCGATACTTTGTTAGAAGCTGCACTATGTCAACTCAGGCAACCAAATAATACAGAGAACAAGCCTGTATTTTAATTTTTAATTTTCTTAATTTCAATTCAAAATGCAAACTCCTCATTGGCTTCTAGGATGCAACAACAATCACAAATATGCTTACATGCTTAGAGTGGATAGAGTACCTCTACATCAGTCTGTCCACACAGGGGAACTAGACTCTTCTTTCATAATAGCCACACAGGAAATATATTGTACTTAGAACAGCCACAATATACAAGAGATGTGATTTAATTATGATTTTTGGCAGGTTTAATGTTCTCAACTTCTGCAGTAGTGGTCACTTTATAAAAGGGGTGTATTGTGTCTGACTGCCAAGTGCTCTATTTAATATCATGTACTCAGTCTGTGCTGGATTGTCTGGAGACACACTCGATAATCCAAAGATCTTTGTACATAACTGAAGATTGCTTACGAAAGAACATAATAAATTTCAGATGGCGAGGTTATGCGTTATTTTAATTTGTCTCAGCTGTGGTACAAAGTGTTGCAAGGCCTAACTGTAATAAGCTGTTAATCATCAACAAAACAATATCCTTTTCTGGTAGTTTTAAATCATACAGCTTTAAAGCAAAATTTATGTTTGGGGTTTATTTTCTCATCAAGAGTACATTGCTCACATTTACCTATCTTTCATAATTTTCACTAGCCTCAATGCACAGCATTCTTTGACAGAAGAGAGAGTCAAATGGCCTGTTCCTAAGCTTTTGTCAAGGTACTGTTTAACCAGCTAACATGAAATGATTTTTCCCCTTTCCAAATTTCTCTATTCATGGATTTAGTACTGGAAATTGTGTCAGCTTGCTTCAGTTGGTGGCATTCTCGCCTCTGGGTCACAAGTTTGGGTCCTGTGTCATAGGTTTAAGCTCATAATCTAACCCAAAACTTCATTGGAGTGTTGAGGGAGTACTGCATTGTCGGGGAATCCGTCCTTTGTATGAGACATTAAACCAAGGCTCTGCCTTCCAGGCTGTTCCAATGGTTCAAGTCTGCATAAAATTCATTTAAAATTATTTGCATTTCATCAACAAGGGCACACAGTAGCAAGAGGTGTTGATCTACCCTTCAGTTTTCCCTTCCTTCCCTTGAGGGACTTCATTCTCGTTATTAGCCGAGATTGACATCCTATATAGAAACATAGAAGATAGGAGCAGGAGTAGGCCATTCGGCCCCTCGAGCCTGCTCCGCCATTCAATGCGATCATGGCTGATCATCCAAATTCAGTACCCTGTTCCTGCTTTCTCCTCGTAACCCTTGATCCCTTTAGCCTTAAGAAATATATCCAACTCCTTCTTGAATATATTTAATGTATTGCCCTCTACTGCCTTCTGTGGTAGAGAATTCCACAGGTTCACCACGCTCTGGGTGAAGAAATTCCTAATTTCTGTCCTAAATGGCCTACCCCTTATCCTTAGACTGTGACCCCTGGTTCTGGACTCCCCGACCATCGGGAACATCCTTCCTGCATCTAGTCTGTCCAGTACTGTCAGAATTTTATAAGTTTCAATGAGATCCCCTCTCATTCTTCTAAACTCCAGCGAGTTTTAGCCCAATCGACCCAATCTCTCCTCATACGTCATTCCTGCCATCCCAGGTATCAGCCTGGTGAATCTTCGCTGAACTCCTTCCATGGCAAGAACATCCTTCCTCAGATAAGGCGACCAAAACTGTACACAATACTCGAGATGTGGTCTCACCAAGGCCCTGTACAACTGCAGCAAGACATCCTTGTTCCTGTACTCAAACCCTCTCGCTACGAAGGCCAACATGCCATTTGCCTTCTTAACCGCCTGCTGCGCCTGCATGCTTACCTTCAGCGACTGGTACACAAGGACACACAGGTCTCGTTGCACTTCCCCTTCTCCCAATCTATTGCCATTCAGATAATAATCTGCCTTCCTGTTTTTGCCACCAAAGTGGATAAACTTGCATTTATCCACGTTATATTGCATCTGCCATGCTTTTGCACAATCACCCAACCTGTCCAAATCATCCTGGAGTTTCTCGGCATCCTCCTCACAGCACACACGCCCACCCAGCTTTGTGTCGTCTGCAAATTTGGAGATATTACATCTAGTTCCCTTGTCTAGATCATTAATATACATTGTGAATAGCTGGGGCCCAAAGACCGATCCCTGCGGTACCCCACTGGTCACTGCCTGCCACTCAGAAAAAGACCCATTTATTCCAACTCTTTGCTTTCTGTCTGCCAACCAATTCTCTATCCAAGTCAATACCTTGCCCCCAATCCCATGTGCCTTAACTTTACACGCTAATCTCTTATGCGGGACCATATCGAAAACCTTCTGAAAGTCCAAGTACACCACATCCACTGGTTCTCCCTTATCTATTTTACTAGTTACATCCTCAAAAAATTCCAGTAGATTAGTCAAGCACGATTTACCTTTTGTAAATCCATGTTGACTTTGTCCGATCCTGTCACTGTTTTCCAAGTGCTCTGCTATTACATCTTTTATAATGGACTCTAGCATTTTCCCCACTTCCGATGTCAGGCTTACCGGTCTGTAATTCCCCATTTTCTCTCTACCACCTTTCTTGGATAGTGGGGTAACATTAGCTACCCTCCAATCCATGGGTACTGTTCCAGATTCCATCGAATGCTGGAAGATGATCAGCAAAGCATCAACTATTTCTAGGGCCACTTCCTTAAGTACCCTAGGATGTAGATTATCAGGCCCTAGGGATTTATCAGCCTTCAATCCCATCAATTTCCCTACAAATACTGATTTCTTTCAGTTCCTCCCTTTCATCAGACCCTATGTTCCCTGACATCTCTGGGAGGTTATTTGTGTCCTCCTTTGTGAAGACAGAACCAAAATATGTATTTAATTGGTCAGCCATTTCTTTGTTCCCCATTATAAATTCCCCTGATTCTGACTGCAAGGGACCTACGCTTGACTTCAACAATCTTTTTCTCTTCACATATGTATAAAAGCTTTTACAGTCAATTTTATGTTCCCTGCAAGCTTACTCTCATATTCTATTTTCCCTTTCTTAATTAATTCCTTTGTTGAATCCTAAACTGCTTCCAATCCTCAGGTTTACTGCTTTTTCTGGTCAATTTATATGTCCTCTCCTTGGATCTTATGCTATCCCTAATTTCCCTTGTTAGCCACGGTTGAGTCACCTTTTTTTGTTTTATTTTTATGCCAAACTGGGATGAACAAATTCTGTAGTTCATCCATGCGGTCTTTGAATGTTTGCCATTGCCTATCCACCTCAACCCTTTGAGTGACATTCCCCAATCAATCCTACCCAACTCATGCCTCAGATCTTCGTAGTTTCCTTTATTTAAATTTAGGACCCTAGTCTCTGAGTCGACTACTTCATTCTCCATCTTAATGAAGAATTCAATCATATTATGATCGCTCTGACCCCAAGGGGCCTCGTACAACAAGATTGCTAATTAATCCTTTCTCGTTACATAATACCCAGTCTAAGACGGCCTGATCTCTGGTTGATTCCTCGACATATTGGTCCAGGAAACCATCCCTTAAACACTCCAGGAATTCCTCCTCCACAGTATTGTTACTACAGGAAACTTTCGATTAACCGGCCCCTAAATAACCGGAAATGTTGGTTAACCGGCAAAATTCAGGAGTCGGTTTCAGGTAACTTTTATAACTTGCACAGCAACAAATTGAGGAAGGTAAGGGTTTGGCTGCAGCTGTTGCTAAGCTACAGAGACACTTGCAACTTGTGGATGTTCTTCTGAAGCAAGCAACAGGGTTTGTTGCTTCATACGGAGCTCTAAGGTCCGTATCTTTCACTATAGTGTTCGGTTATCCGGAATTGTTGCTGAACCGGCACCACGTCGGTCCCGTCTGTGCCGGATACCAGAAAGTTTCCTGTAATTTGGTTAGCCCAATCTATATGTAGATTAAAGTCACCCACGATGACTGCTGTGCCCTTATTGCACGCTTCTCTAATTTCCCTTTTAATGCCATCCCCAACATCTGCATTACTGTTTGGAGGTCTATAGACCACGCCCACTAACGTTTTCTGCCCCTTGGTATTTCTCAGTTCTACCCATACAGATTCCACATCATCAGAGCTAATATCCTTCCTTACAATTGTGTTAATCCCTTCTTTAACCAGCAATGCTACCCCACCTCCCTTTCCTTTTTGCCTATCTTTCCTGAATATGGAATACCCCTGGATGTTGAGTTCCCAGCCTTGGCCACCCTGGAGCCATGTTTCCGTAATCCCAATCAAATCACATTCGTTTACCTCTATTTGCGCAGCTAATTCATCCACCTTATTACGAATGCTCCTCGCATTAAGACACAAAGGCCTAGAAATTGAGTATAGCCATGTTTGGGGCGCTACAGCCAGGCATTCGCTAAATTTTGCGCCCGGCGCAACTTAGCGCCACCTTCGCCGATATTCAGTAGCAGGCGATGCACGACTATCATAAGGCACTAAGCCGGCGAGCCGGGGCGCTACCACCGAGGGCGGGCGCAGCGCAGGTGCGGCGAGTTGCTGATTGAAAGCAGACACGCTGGCGCCGGTCAGCTCTTAAAGGGGGAGGGTGGATTTGTTTGGCTGCCACGCCCTGCACACTGCAGCCCTGAAGCAAGGCCTGACCATTGCTGCTGGAACAATTCAACACCCAGGACAATGGAGAAGGCCAGGTAGAGAGCGCAGCGCTTCAGCGAGGGTGACCTGAGGGTACTGGTTCGCGCAGTGGAGCGCAGGCGCCTTGTCCGCTTCCCTGAAGGTGGCAGGAGGCCGCTGCCCAACGAGTATCGAAAAGCCTGGAGGGAGGTGGCAAACAGGGTGACCTCCAACAGCGTGGTTGGCAGGACTCCACTTCAATGCAGAAAAAAGTTCAACGACCTCACTTGGGTTGTCAGTGTGAGTACCCTTTCCAGTATCCTTCTCATCCCTGCATGTGCACCTCACTTTATGGCCAAAGGGACCTGAAAGCCCTAATGCCCAGCCCTCATCCAGCAGCTATGGGACTGTCATGAAAATCACTTGCACATTCAGGACTTTACACACTGTCAGGGCTATTCCACCATGAGAGGCAGTGCAGGCAAGATGAGGGCTTCACACTGTCAGGGCTATTCCACCATGGGAGGCAGTGCAGGCAAGATGAGGGCTTCACACTGTCAGGGCTATTCCACCATGGGAGGCAGTGCAGGCAAGATGAGGGCTTCACACTGTCAGGGCTATTCCACCATGGCAGGCAGTGCAGGCAAGATCAGGGCTTCACACTGTACAGAGGCCGTCCTTTCTCTTGCAGGGCAAGCTGGCCCACAACCGAAGGCAGCAGTGACAGACCGGGGGAGGCCGTCCTGACCTCAAACAGCTCAGCGACCTGGAGCAGCGTGTGGAACGCATTATGTCAGGCCGGCTGATTGGCCCCGTCGCCAGTGGAGATGCCGACCCTGTTCTGGGCCCCAATGGTAAGGGCATCAGCTTTTTGAACTCTCTCTTTCCACTTGCGCCTCACACCAGCATCCTTTGCCACTATCGAACCAATGCAGTGCATAGCAGCACTCATGCCTCCCTCGCTGCTGCCCTGTCCTCACTCGAAAGCAACTCTTGTGCCTCCCTGCTTTCAGATGGTGAATTGCCAGGTGAGGAGGCGGGCCCTCAAGCTGGGACTGTGCCTGAATCGGACATCGAGGAGGAGGAAGAGGAAGCCGGCCCATCAGTGACACCCTCAGCCGAGGCAGCCCATGGCCATGATGGGGACACGTCTTCCCTGGAGGGGAACAGGGGAGAAGTGTCTGAGGAGAGTGAAGCTCCGGGGCCCAGTGGGCTGCAGCAACGCGGGAGGGGTGGGGCAGCTCGGCGGCCTTCCCCCCGGAGGGTGAGTGCGGCCTCCAATCCTGCTACGGTGAGCGCAGAGGAGGTGCGGCTCCTTGTTGAAATGGGCGCCCAGGCTGAGCGCAGGCACACTGAGCTCATGGCTGCAGTGGCAAGGGTGCCGGACTTCATAGAGTCACTGGCAAGGAGTGTACAGGACTTCGCGGCAGCACAGGCTAGGAGTCAGCAGGATTTCGCTGCATCACAGGCGGCTTCCAGCCAAGTGCTCAGTCATGCCGTGCATTCACTGGCTGGTGTGATGCAGACACAGACCAGGGCCACACGGGCACTAACTGCTGCCACCCTCGCTGGGTCGGCCAGGCATCGCCGCGCCGCAGCAGCAGCCCAGCAGTCTGTGCTTCAGCAGATTGCTGCGCATGCTGCAGTGCTGGCCCGTGCGAGTGCCAGTGTATCAGCCAACCAGGGAGTGCCTGTGCTCTGTCAGGTTGGCAGCATTCCTGCAGCCAACACTGTCACTCCTCCACTGCAGCTGCCACCACCCGTAGGACAGACTGCTGCCGCCCAAGCAGAGTTGGAGCAGTCAGCAGCCAGGCCCTCCAGGCCCAGAGCTGGTCCAGGCCGTTCCACAAGGGCATCTGCCGTCTCACCATCTGACCCTCAGCAGCCTTCCCCCAGCCTTGCTGCAGCCACTGGAGTCCCATTGAGGAGCTGCTGCAGGGCGGGAAGGGCCCCCTCGCAGAAGCGAGACGGATCACCCTCGCAGGGGAAAAAGTAGAAGGTGTGGCCAAATGATTTTTTCATATATGAGGCTGAGAGCGTTTTTTTTTATATATTGTAATGAAATCTGTTTGTCTTGCCTGTATTCGTTCTTGCCTGTATTCGTTTTGCACTGATGTATATTACCCTCCCCCAGACGGTGTATAGTTTCACTTCCTCTTTCCTGACTAACCTGGAAGGTTCCAGGTCTTGGCTCTTGGCTCCGCCCCTGACTTCTCTTACATAAAGATCCCAGGATCTGTATGACTCATTCCTGTGAGCCAGTCAGTGTGTTGAGATGTTAGCTCTGATCTTAGTGATTAAAAGCCAACTTGTTTAAGTTAATAACTTCTAGTTTTGTGGTTATTGAAGGCACATCATATATGAAGGCCGAGACTGTTGTGTCTTCTTTTTATAAAGGCCGAGGATCATGGTCATTTTTTTAAAACTGCTTTTTGCATTTTCTGAAGGTTGTGAGAGCCAGTTATGTCTCTGACTGTTTTTTGGGGGGTTTCTCTGAATTAGTTTGTCATGCGGGAAGGGCACAGAGTTTGTATAGTAAAAAATTTTCTTTAATCGCATTGTCCATGTTTGCTTTTGGAAGTATTTGTTGCCTTGACCTGCTGAGGGCTTGCGGAGCGGCTACATTCATCTTCTTTCAATGGCACAAGCCATTCCCCAAGAGGGGGCCTAGAACCGAGTTGCAATAAGCCGCCGACGGACGGCTCTTGCACTTTCTGCCTCCCTCCCGTGCTGGTGCTCCTCCTCCGGTGGTCCTCCAATGTCTGCTGGCAGTGGCTGAGTCCTGCGGATAGCCAGGTTGTGCAGCATGCAGCACACTACAACGAAATGGGAGACTCGCTCAGGCAAGTACTGTAGGGCTCCCCCGGAACGATCCAGACAGCGGAACCGTTGCTTGAGCACGCCAATTGTGTGCTCAATGATGTTCCTGGTTGCTTGATGGCTGTCATTGTATCACTCTTCAGCAGGGGTGCTGGGCGCACGGAGCGGGGTCATCAGCCAGGTGACTTTGTCCCCGAGAAGCCATCCTCATGGGTGAGGCTGGGCTTCGAAAATGTCTGCCACAGAAGTCTGGCGCAGGATGAAGGCATCGTGGCTGCTGCCTGGAAAGCGGGCATTGACAGCTAGTATGAGCTGCCTGTGGTCACACACCAACTGCACATTGAGCGAATGGTAGCCCTTCTGGTTGCGGTAATCCTCGGCATTCTGTACAGGTGCCCGCAAAGCCACATGCGTGCAGTCAATGGCGCCCTACACCATGGGGAAGCCCGCTAATGCTGCAAATTCCATTGCGCGCTCTTGCTGCTTGTCCAGGGTCATGGGGAAGGAGATGAACTGACGTCTCCTTCTGAAAAGGGCATTGGTCACCTGGCAGATGCAGCAATGTACCGTGAACTGGGAATGTTGCCAATGTCCCCAGTAGCAGATTGGAAGGAGCCGGTGGCATAGAAGTTGAGAGCCACCGTCACCTTCAGTGCCACCGACAGAGACGTCCTGCTCCTCAGCTGTGGCTGCAGATCTCTGCGAAGCAGGTGGCAGATCTCATTGACCACCTCCCTTCTGAATCGAAGCCTCCGAACACACTGCTCCTCAGACATGTTCAGATATGAGAACTGCCGGCGGTATACCCTGGGTGGGTAAGGCCTCCTGTGCCGACGCCTGTTGGCCCTTATCCGTCTGGCCATGACTGGCACTCTCTCCCGGCGTCTGAGCCCTTTGAATGCAATGCAGTAAGTCAACGTTTCCACCCATTGCAGCCCCCATTATATGTTTCGAATCAAGGCTATGGCACTGAAAGTTAAATCCAAGTGCAAAGCTCTGGCCTGAAGCCACAAGTACCTGTGCGAGCGTCGAGTCAAACCAGAAAGCTCTCTCCCTTTGTCTCTCTCCAAATATCCATCTCTCACAAAGAAGGAGTGGAACAAAATGGCTCGTTCCCCTCTAGCAGTCGCTGGGGGCGCCAGGCGCACATAAGGGCGGCGCCACTGAAGTTCCGGTTCGGGGCACACCAAGGGCGTTGCACCATGAAATGCGTCAGGATCTGCGCACGCAGCTGAACGGGCGCTACGGTTTTGCGCCACTGCTAAATCTTAAGTGAAGTTCGCGAGATGAGCAGATCGCGCCGCGCCCGGGCGCTAGCCGCTTAGCGCCCCTCTTCTCCTCCTCCTAAGGCGCTAGCGGCTGGCACTTACAACTGAATTTCTAGGCCAAAGCCTTCAGGCTTGTTTTTTTAATGCTCTTACACCTATTAGAATTATTATTTACTGTGGCCATGTTTGATTTAAACCGTTGGTTTCTCTGACTGCCACTTTTGTTTTTCTCCTTCCTATCTTTTGCTTTTATCCTTGTTTCCCTTTCCTCTGTCCCCTTGCTCAGGTTCCCAACCCCCTGCCATTTTAGTTTAAACCCTCACCCAGAGCACTAGCAAACACTCCCCCTAGGACATCGGTCCCGGCTCTGCCCAGGTGCAAACCGTCCGGTTTGAACTGGTCCCACCTCCCCCAGAACCGGTTCCAATGTCCCAGGAATTTGAATCCCTCCCCCTTGCACCATTCCTCTAGCCACGTATTCATCTGAAATATCCTTCTATTTCTACTCTGACTAGCACGTGGCACTGGTAGCAATCCTGAAATTACTACCTTTGAGGTCCTATTTTTTAATTTACCTCCTAACTCCCTATATTCCGCTTTTAGGGCCTCATCCCGCTTTTTACCTATATCGTTGGTACCTATATGCACCACGACAACTGGCTGTTCACCCTCCCCTTCAAGATGTTCTGCAGCCGCTCTGAGATATCCTTGACCCTTGCACCAGGGTATACAAAAAGCAAGGAGGTGTAACTGAGGTATTAGGGAAATATATGAGCCCCTAAGAGATTCAGAAAATGGTCGTTAGGCAGAGTTATGAGGAAAGGTTAGAAAAAAATTGAACACCACAGCCTTCAAAGGAGGCTAATGAGATGTAGCTGAACAAAAAAAAATAATCTTGAGCAATATTTCAAGCTAAACTACAAATGCAAATATTGGGGTCTGGTACCAGTTGGTAAAAGCAAGTTCAGAATTGATGCCAGGAAACACTCAACGCAAATGAATACCTGCACTGATCTTCAAAGTAGGGTAGGGAAGGCGAATCATTCAAGGAGCAATAGCTGTGATGTGGGGCTGTGAAAGGATGAGCTAGTTAGGCTGAATGGTCTCCCTCATCTGTACTATCTTGGCTAATATTTCTCTCCTCAATCAACATTAACTGGTCATTCAGCTCATTGCGGTTTGTGGAATGTTGCTGGCACATTTGCTACATAATAACTAAACCTCCACTTCAAAGTTATTAATGGTGTGAAGTGATAATTGCTATATAAATGCAAGTATTATTCTTATTATCGAAAAGATAATGTCTGCAAAAGATTCATTAAAAATCATTTTCCAATTTGCATTTTATCAACAAGGGCACACAGAAGCAAGAAGTGTTCATTTACCCTTCCGTTTTTCCTTCCCTCTGTTGAGGCACCTCATTCTCGTTATTAGCTGAGATTGGCATCTCACCATGTATGAAACAAAACCTGCACTACAACTTAATGGAATAACACCTGGCCCAAGTACAGTGCACTGCCATTGAGTTACTTAATTATTACAACTCGAAATTTAAAAAAAAATCATGGCCTTCAATTATTATTTACTCGCTGGAGTGCCCGGCGGTGCCGAGGGTTTTTTGAGGGCATGTTGTTATGAAAAAAGTAGGAGAGAGAGGGGGGGGGGGGGGAGAGGAGGAGAGAGAGAGACTGGGGGGGGGGAGAGAGAGAGAGAGAGAGAGAGAGAGGGGGGGAGGAGGAGAGGCGGGGAGAGGAGAGAGAGAGAGAGAGAGACTGGGGAGAGAGAGAGAGAGAGAGAGAGAGAGAGAGAGGGGAGAGAGATACGAGAGAGAGAGAGAGAGAGAGAAAGGGGGGAGAGGAGAGAGAGAAAGGCGGAGGGGGACATGAGAGAAGAGAAACTGGGGTGAGAGAGAGAGAAACTGGGGGGAGAGAGAGAGAGGGGGAGGAGGGAGGGGGGGGAGGAGGGAGAGAGGGGGGGAGGAGGAGAGGCGGGGAGAGGAGAGAGAGAGAGAGAGAGAGAGAGAGAGAACGGCCTTGGTGAGCCGGAGGCCCCGTGCGTGGCGTAGCGGTCAGCCCGGCGCGAGTGACCCCAGCCTTTAGGAAGATGGAGGCGATGGCTCCGCGGAGCTCAGTACCGCCCGCCAGCCTTTACGAAGATGGCGGCGATCGCGGGCCGCTTGTTTGTAATCGGGGCCAACGAGACGGGCGGCGCCTAGGTCGGGCGTGGCTGGCGAAGAGAGGCTGAGGCTTCGAGGCCTGCAGGCGGGGTAACCCTCTAAGGTTGCAGCACCAGGCGGAGGCAGCGAGTCAAGAGCAAAAAAAATAGGGTGAAAGCTAGGAAAATTAATCAGCTTAGAAAATATATTTACAAATTAATTTACTTTTTTTTAAAAACAATTTAATTGTGTTACTTAATGTGGCGGGTGCACGCGTTCGGCATTAAAAAAATGGGGGCGCAGTTTAGGAGTAAAGATGGCGGCACTCACCTCAGCTTAGAAGGATTAGGCCCTCCACACACGCAATGAAACGCCCCCCGTGACGCACCGATTGGTCAACCATCACGTCACTCAACGCTATCCCCTGTAGGATGGCCCGCCCACACACACACACAATGAACCCCACCCCCCACCCCGCCGTGATGCACCGATTGGTCAACCATCATGTCACTCAACGCGATCCCCTGTACGATTGGTCAACCATCACGTCACTCAACGCTATCCCTGTACGATTGGTCAACCATCACGTCACTCAACGCTAATGAGCGGCGTTGTCCGTTTTTTTGAACGTTTTTTGTATACTGTCCGAACAATTTTTGTCTGACCAAAAAGTAAATATGCCTATGACACTTCCATAATCATAAGCTTTCTTTTGATATAACATATGTGTTGGTACGCTCTATAACTTCTGAGTGTATAGAGGACATACAGACAGACCGACTCTAATATCTATATCTACTATATCTATATATATAAATCGGTCCTTCGGTCTGTCCTTCTGTCTGTCTGCACGTGTGCATCTGGGCGGCTATGCGCTCGAAAGTTACAGGGCGTACCTACGCGTGCGTTACGTCGAAAGAAAGCATACCTTTCCAAAACGGTTTTAAGCGTATTTACGTTTCGGCCGGGCTAAAATCGCGCCGCGGTATCCGAAAAACCTTAACATTCCGCTCATTACCATCTTATTATCCGCTCATTAGCGACAGAGTGACCTCGAGCTCGACCAATTGTACGCCGGGTTGCTGGCGTGTGCCGCCGGGCCAATCGGTGCGTGTGTGGGCGGGCCTTATCGTTCTGAACCGAGGTGAGTCGCCGCCATCTTGATTCCAAACTTTTCCTTTCTTTTTCCCGCTTTCTGCGTCTTTAAAAAAAACGTTGCTTTTAAAACACATATTGTTTTTTAAAAAAATGATTTAGAAAGTCATTAACTTATATCTAATCTCATTAATTTTCCTACCTTTCCCGTTTTTCCAGGTAGGCCTCGAAGCCTCGGCCTCTCCTCCGCACCCACGCCAAGCTAGGCACCTCCCGGCCCCACTCGAAGGCTGGAGGGCGGGCCTCAGCCCAGCGCCGCTACCTTACTAAAGGGTGCACGCGCGCGCAGCAGGAGCAGCTGAGACGCGGCGTCTCTCTCTCTGGCTCGGCCGGGGGGCGGGGCTTGGTGAGCGTCAAGGCTTACCCTGGCAACCGGGCCCGCCGGCCGTCTCGCACAGCCGCAATCGGTGGACTTCAAGCCGGCTCGGCCGGGGCTCGGAGAGCGGGGGGGGGGGGAAAAGAGAGCGAGCGACTGGGGGGGGGGGGAGGAGCCGGGGGGGAAGAGAGCGAGCGACTGGGGGGGGGGGAAGAGAGAGAGAGCGACTGGGGGGGGGGAAGAGAGAGAGCGACTGGGGGGGGGAAGAGAGAGAGCGACTGGGGGGGGGAAGAGAGAGAGCGACTGGGGGGGGGAAGAGAGAGCGCGACTGGGGGGGGGGGAAGAGAGAGCGCGACTGGGGGGGGGAAGAGAGAGCGCGACTGGGGGGGGGAAGAGAGAGCAGCGACTGGGGGGGGGAAGAGAGAGAGCGACTGGGGGGGAAGAGAGAGAGCGACTGGGGGGAAGAGAGAGAGCGACTGGGGGGGAAGAGAGAGAGCGACTGGGGGGAAGAGAGAGAGCGACTGGGGGGGAAGAGAGAGAGCGACCTGGGGGGAAGAGAGAGAGCGACTGGGGGGGAAGAGAGAGAGCGACTGGGGGGGAAGAGAAGAGAGCGACTGGGGGGGAAGAGAGAGAGCGACTGGGGGGGAAGAGAGAGAGCGACTGGGGGGGAAGAGAGAGAGCGACTGGGGGGGAAGAGAGAGAGCGACTGGGGGGGAAGAGAGAGCGCGACTGGGGGGGAAGAGAGAGAGCGACTGGGGGGGAAGAGAGAGAGCGACTGGGGGGGAAGAGAGAGAGCGACTGGGGGGGAAGAGAGAGAGCGACTGGGGGGGAAGAGAGAGATCGACTGGGGGGGGAAGAGAGAGAGCGACTGGGGGGGAAGAGAGAGAGCGACTGGGGGGGAAGAGAGAGAGCGACTGGGGGGGAAGAGAGAGAGCGACTGGGGGGGAAAGAGAGAGAGCGACTGGGGGGGAAAGAGATGAGAGCGACTGGGGGGGAAAGAGAGAGAGCGACTGGGGGGGGAAGAGAGAGAGCGACTGGGGGGGAAGAGAGAGAGCGACTGGGGGGGAAGAGAGAGAGCGACTGGGGGGAAGAGAGAGAGCGACTGGGGGGGAAGAGAGAGAGCGACTGGGGGGAAGAGAGAGAGCGACTGGGGGGAGAAGACGAGAGAGAGCGACTGGGGGGGAAGAGAGAGAGCGACTGGGGGGGAAGAGAGAGAGCGACTGGGGGGGAAGAGAGAGAGCGACTGGGGGGAAGAGAGAGAGCGACTGGGGGGGAAGAGAGAGAGCGACTGGGGGGGGAAGAGAGAGAGCGACTGGGGGGGAAGAGAGAGAGCGACTGGGGGGGAAGAGAGAGAGCGACTGGGGGGGGAAGAGAGAGAGCGACTGGGGGGAAGAGAGAGAGCGACTGGGGGGGAAGAGAGAGAGCGACTGGGGGGGAAGAGAGAGAGCGACTGGGGGGGAAGAGAGAGAGCGACTGGGGGGGAAGAGAGAGAGCGACTGGGGGGGAAAGAGAGAGAGCGACTGGGGGGGAAAGAGAGAGAGCGACTGGGGGGGAAGAGAGAGAGCGACTTGGGGGGGAAGAGAGAGAGCGACTGGGGGGGAAAGAGAGAGAGCGACTGGGGGGGAAGAGAGAGAGCGACTGGGGGGGAAGAGAGAGAGCGACTGGGGGGGAAGAGAGAGAGCGACTGGGGGGGAAAGAGAGAGAGCGACTGGGGGGGAAGAGAGAGAGCGACTGGGGGGAAGAGAGAGAGCGACTGGGGGGAAGAGAGAGAGCGACTGGGGGGAAGAGAGAGAGCGACTGGGGGGGAAGAGAGAGAGAGCGACTGGGGGGAAGAGAGAGAGCGACTGGGGGGAAGAGAGAGAGGCGACTGGGGGGGAAGAGAGAGAGCGACTGGGGGGGAAGAGAGAGAGCGACTGGGGGGGAAGAGAGAGAGCGACTGGGGGGGAAGAGAGAGAGCGACTGGGGGGGAAGAGAGAGAGCGACTGGGGGGGAAGAGAGAGAGCGACTGGGGGGGAAGAGAGAGAGAGCGACTGGGGGGGAAGAGAGAGAGCGACTGGGGGGAAGAGAGAGAGCGACTGGGGGGGAAGAGAGAGAGCGACTGGGGGGGAAGAGAGAGAGCGACTGGGGGAGAGAGCCGGGGGAAGAGAGAGAGCGACTGGGGGGGAAGAGAGAGAGCGACTGGGGGGGAAGAGAGAGAGCGACTGGGGGGGAGAAGAGAGAGAGCGACTGGGGGGAAGAGAGAGAGCGACTGGGGGGAAGAGAGAGAGAGCGACTGGGGGGGAAGAGAGAGAGCGACTGGGGGGGAAGAGAGAGAGCGACTGGGGGGGAAGAGAGAGAGCGACTGGGGGGAAGAGAGAGAGCGACTGGGGGGGAAGAGAGAGAGCGACTGGGGGGGAAGAGAGAGAGCGACTGGGGGGAAGAGAGAGAGCGACTGGGGGGGAAGAGAGAGAGCGACTGGGGGGGAAGAGAGAGAGCGACTGGGGGGAAGAGAGAGAGCGACTGGGGGGGAAGAGAGAGAGCGACTGGGGGGGAAGAGAGAGAGCGACTGGGGGGAAGAGAGAGAGCGACTGGGGGGAAGAGAGAGAGCGACTGGGGGAGAGAGAGAGCGACTGGGGGGAAGAGAGAGAGCGACTGGGGGGGAAGAGAGAGAGAGCGACTGGGGGGGAAGAGAGAGAGCGGAGCTGGGGGGAAGAGAGAGAGCGAACTGGGGGGGAAGAGAGAGAGCGACTGGGGGGGGAAAGAGAGAGAGCGACTGGGGGGGAAGAGAGAGAGCGACTGGGGGGGAAGAGAGAGAGCGACTGGGGGGGAAGAGAGAGAGCGACTGGAGGGGGGGAAAGAAGAGAGAGCGACTGGGGGGAAGAGAGAGAGCGACTGGGGGGGAAGAGAGAGAGCGACTGGGGGGAAGAGAGAGAGCGACTGGGGGAAGAGAGAGAGCGACTGGGGGGGAAGAGAGAGAGCGACTGGGGGGAAGAGAGAGAGCGACTGGGGGGGAAGAGAGAGAGCGACTGGGGGGGGAAGAGAGAGAGCGACTGGGGGGGAAGAGAGAGAGCGACTGGGGGGAAGAGACGAGAGCGACTGGGGGGGAAAGAGAGAGAGCGACTGGGGGGGAAGAGAGAGAGCGACTGGGGGGGAAGAGAAGAGAGCGACTGGGGGGGAAGAGAGAGAGCGACTGGGGGGAAGAGAGAGAGAGCGACTGGGTGGGAAGAGAGAGAGCGACTGGGGGGAAGAGAAGAGAGCGACTGGGGGGAGAAGAGAGA